>NC_045563.1:47931165-48233672 GCF_009819795.1 Aythya fuligula
CTCATGCAGTAGACAGAAAACTTCAACCAGAAAAATCAATCTAGAGTTTTCATGAATTCAGCTTGATGGCTTTTTTTTTTTCTTTTCCTTCTCTCAATGAAAAAAATTAACTTGTTACCCAGATTCCTCTAATACCAAAATGTCATCTGTCTCTAAGTGTGCTGTACGAATTTTACCCTGACACTACAAATTCTTTTAAGCTTGGACCACATGATACATCAAATGGCTCACCTTCACAAAAAATAAACTACCACGTGGCCAGCTTATTCAAGATCTCCAAATGAGCACAAATGAAAAACAGCATCTGTATCATCATTGTTCATTTAAGAAATAACGTGATACTGCCTTAGAATAAAGCAATTAAAACCAAATTTCAGTATAAGAAAACAACCTTCGCTTATTTATTTGACCATGCCTACATGAAAAATATGCTGTACTATAAATAGTATGGTCTGATTAATTCAGACTCCTCTCATGAAATTACTATTTAACCTGGAAATTCACTGAAATCCACTGAAATTCACAACAATTTTTAAAAAAGGGTTATGTTTGTCTCAGAAAGAATCAGTGTATGAGCTGTCTTTTTGTTTTTTATAGAAAAAGGCAAAACATTCTATTAGATCATTTATCAGCATTAACTGATATAAACCATGGTGAGTCCTTACAGATCGTTAAAAGATTCAAAATAACAGAATTGCAGTTTTCTATCCCATTATGCCTTCCAATCTCACATAAACTGCAAATATTATGCTTTCTCACATCTTATTGGCAAAGCTTAACTCCAGGCTAAGCATATAGATCTTTCTTTAACAGATATGTGAGATCAACACTGAAAATGGAATAACTTTGGTCCCAAAGCTTATATTTTACATGACCTATAAACATTTTAATTGTATTGTGTTGTATAATGAATTATTGTCTTCCAGAAAGCAATTTACATTTTAAATAAATCTTATTTTGTGCTTATTTGTGCACTAAAAGCAAGACATATGTCTGACATTGCTGCTATATGATATATATCAAGAGCTAATTTAATCAGTTACATTTATTTCATAGTTTAACACAACTGGCAGTCTAAACAAATCTTTTCCAGCTCATGTTCCAGTAGGAGTCCTGTAACAGAATCTCCTTCAGAGAAGCTGGCTGAGTTAGTGGTTCGGGCGAAAGCTCTGGCCGTGTGTGTGTCTGACTGATGTGTGGCACAGCTGGCAGCAGCAAGGACTCACCCTTCCTGTGGTACTTGAACATGGCCATGACAGCATCTGTGCTGTGCCCACAGTGAAGCACACCAGAGAGCATCCCCGTGGCTTCACAGACAAAAGTGCTGCTTCCCAGAACCTAGTCCTTGATTTCTCCCTACACAGTTCCCTTACTGATGGTGGCATTTTTCCCCCTCAACAGTGTATTCATAACAGACTAAACCCATTATAAGAGTCAGTCCCATAGGACTATTTTGAGGGCAATAAGAACATACTTTCCTTCATGTGCAGGCTACTCAGAAAACATAAAAGAGTTATTAACAAAAGAAAAAACTCCTGTTATGGCAGACACACCTCTTGATTAGAAAGCAATAGCATACAATTACTGCATAAAATTCATGTAAATAACATTAACAAAGAGCCAGTGAGTATTCCCCTTTTCTTATGCATACCGTGACCAGCCAGCTAACTGTCTCAGCTAGCTGCATGGCTTGATCAAACAATAAAGTGCTTCTAAAAGCTGAACCAGCAGAAGAGAGAAATCAAAATTTTTTTTTTTTTCTTTTTTATTTTTTTTTTTTTTTTTTTTTCTTTTCAATATAAATAACTAGAGCATATTTAAACTTTTGATATGTGAACTTCTCATCACAATTTATCTCAGGAATTTGGAGGAGCACATCAGCATTGATTACACAAAATGAATAACAAAACAGGCTCCCTGGAGTCTCTGACAAACATGGCCAATCTATGCATACAGAAATCTCAGCTTCTTCAGTGTAATGTAATGTTTTGATTTTCTGCTAATAACTGTATGGACTGGAAACAGATGAGTGTAAAGGGGACAGTGTACTATAAAACAGGTGTTAAAGTACTTCATTTGATTATCTAAATACTACCCAAGAACTAAGAACATGCAAAAAAATCTAATATATTAAATGGAAAAATTAATGAACACGTGAATTTGATGAGTCTGTCACATACTGAATTCTATGAACCCTCTATCCTACCTCCACATTTTCAGTGGCTTGTATTAACCAAAGACACACAGACTTCCTTAGGTAAAGAGCCATTAACAGTGATGAACTAAGTTCATCTGCTGAGGAGATGGGCAGTTTGTCTTGTTACATATCAGCACATATTTAATGACATGAATGCAAAGTTTTAAATAAGTAAATGATTTTTAGCAAAAACTTCCTCTAGGCCTGTAATCAATTACATACTGCTAGGATGCAATTATTAAAGGAATGAAGGAAGAACCAAACAGGAATTTGGAAGGCATTTTCTTTAAAGTTATCAGTGATTGCATTATCTGTCCTTCTGTGAGAAAAACAGTGGCTTTAAAGGAAGGTGCTCAACCAAAATGGCGATTTCACAAACATTATGTGCTCATCCGTGTAAACTGAGAAAATCATCCCACAGACTTAACTACTGAGCATAACAATGTGAAGAGAGGTAAGGAGAACCACAACAAAATAATTTGTACAAAATAATTTGTACTAAAAGCAAAGAAGCTGCATTAATTTGGGAGTATCTGCTAGGCATTTTTGAAGTAAAGCACCATCTATACTAAAAGGAATTTCTAAGAAGTTTCTAAGTAGTCTATAAAAATACTACCAATGAAGCTAAAAAGGCAAGTAAATATTTAATGATCCAAAACATTCTTGTGTGTATGCAGTCACAATAGAAAAGTCTAAGCCATCACAAGTAGAAATACCTTTTTCTCTTTTGCTAGGTTGGTACATCAGCTAGCTAAATTTATACGCTTATTATGGTTTATCACAGACCACCTTAGTGCAAAAGCACAAAAATAAGCTGCATAAATTACTTTACTGTATTAATAGTGAGATCCAGCAAAAACTCTGGGAGACGGAAGGGAAAAGGTAGAAAGATAACTAGGCCACTGATGAGCTTCACTGTTAGATCTGTCTGGAAATACCTAGTTGTATTCCATTGGGAAAAATAAAATCTATTCAAGATACTGAAAGTGCAATAGGCGTTTTTCTTTAAAATGAAGAAGATTGAAGAAGGCTGAGTAATTCTCTGTTGTGTTCATTAAAAGTCATGAAAAAAATTAGACTGCTCTTTCATGAATGGTCAGTAATTGGCACAAATCAGAACTTGGATTTTGTGAGAAAATACTTCAGTATATTTTTCCCAAACTATTTGGAGGACTAGGATTCACTACTTAACCTATGGTTCATGATTCAGGATGTGGGGGGTGGGAGGATCTTGGAAAAAAATAGGGAGAGTTACATCTCATCTTCCTTTTTTTTCCGCAAAGATGAAAAGATGATGCTAAAGTAAGGATGTATTATTTGTCTTTAATGAATTGCTTCTCAAAGAAATGTCTATATACTTGCCAATAGAAGTGTGTGTATGGGAAACACCTAATTTTTCATTAAAAAACAAAAACAAAAACACAACACAAAACACAATACTGTCAAAATCCTTTCATTGCTTTCTTGATGTAACTGTAATCACTTGATGGTCCCCACTCACCCCAAAGGAAGAAAAAAACAAACGACCAAAATCAGACTCACTTGGAAAGAAAATCTCAGTCAAACCACTTATTAAGTACTTATAAGTACTTCTTGGTTAGTTTGGCTTAATATATTCTTTGAGGAACCTAAGAGTAATTATGAAACACTGAAGATGACTATCAGACTATCAAAAGGGAGTTTGAAAACCTCACATGAATAGACTTCTTACCAGAAAGAAGATTAAGAAAAATACGTATCTTGGCTGTCCAAGGTAACATTTCATACACTTAGCAAAAATAAATCTCAACATTTTCTTGTCTCTGTTCACTATAGCTCTTCTACCAGCAGAATATTGCATTATAACATTATATTGTATATTTGCTTTACCAAGAGTGCTCTGCAGAAAGCAAAATATTATGTGGATGGAGGAGTAACTGCTCTCTCCTTTGCACTTGCTATGTGTCAGCCCCAGTGAGGATGCACACAAGGATGCCAACTGGTTGCTGACAAGCTTAGGTTCTGCCAATCTTTCCACCAAAATGGAAAGACGACTTTGGATCTGAACCACCAAATCAACCACCAGTTGTTATTAAATTTGTAGGAACAATGATTTTATGACTAATGACTTAAATCTAATGACTAGATCTTATGACTAATGATTAGATCTAATGATTTTTGGCTGTGTCAATTTCACAAAAAATTAACCAAAATGTTAAAAAAAATGGGGAGAAGGTTGGGTAGCAATAAGTGGCTGAATGAGCATACATGGAGATTGCAAAACTTGTCCCTCAGGAAGCCACTCTGAAAATAAATTAAAAAAAAAATCTAAGTGATCAATCAATTTATTTTAAATCTCTTTGACAACCATGTCTCTTCAAAAGAGAAGTGAGGTCCTGATAGCAAACAAGGTTCTATTTAAAGCTGTTTCATATCAGAAGGATTCAAACCACCCTAGTATCTGTGAAACTTTTCACCCTTCATTATTGTAGGGAGCTTATTATATTGTGTAGTCTAAATCTTTTCTCCATTGAAGTAGGACTTGGGCAGAAGTAGAAAATTTGTACCTTGTTGAGGAAAATGCTACAGTAAAATTATACCTTGAAGTATTTTTTTTCCATGAGATATTCCTTTACAATATTCTTATCCTGTAGCTCAGTAAGGATGTGAGTAGGTGCATGAGGAGGTGAAGTTTATCTCAGGTTTGAAGGAGAGGGGTTCTTCAGTGGAGAAAAGTGCTTGGGATGCAGGACAAGGGAAGGGAAAGGAAGAAAAGACTGTGTAAGTACACAGGCTGGTTCAAGTCTAACACTCCCAGCTTCATGACATCAGTGGCAAAAGCTTCTACAGTTAGCAGTTACCAAAGTAAATCAGTCTGAGGAACCCCATTGTACCGTTGCTGCAGGAAGGCAGCAACCAACCTTTCTAAAATTCTTCCTTGTAGTGGCAGCCACCATATTATAGTATGAGGCATGGAAAATAAGTTGTTCTACAACAGGAAAGATGGTTATTAAACAACTCAGTAAACATCCTCTCCTCCTCAACACAAACTCATGCAATGCATTTAGCTAGTAAAATAATGTCAATGTTTACAAACAGCTAAAACAAATGAACTGTTATTTTAAATTTATGTGAAAACAGAAACCAAAACATCAACTTTATGGTGAGATTATGATAAAGTATTTTCCACTTAACAACAAACTCCAGCTATCTTTTTTTTTTTTAAACAAGCATAAGTAGAATAATTACATATTTTACTGGTTTATTTATTTTATTTATTCAGTTGCACTCAGTCTCTACAATACAAAATTCAACTAAAATCTTATCTAAGTCAATTCTAACATAGATGCATAAATAAAAGCAAATCACAGCAGTGAAAGCATATAGATTAAAAAAAAAGCAAGTCTTATAGGCATCTTTAGCTAGATATAACAAAAAGTAGATTCTCTTTTTGCAAGAAGAATCTAAGACATCACAGACCAGTCAAAATTTTGATGGGAGGTGCAGCAAGACACTCTACAAAAACTTTAAAGGTGGAACCTAACAATTTCTCGTAGCTGACGGCTGATTTATTAACCAAATATGCTCTTTTAAAGTACAGTTGATTTTGTAGACCTTTAAGGATACAGGCACACATGACAAGCAATAAAACATTCACAAAGAAAACTCTTTCAAATGTACATATTTTTACTGTTTCTTCAGAATCTACAAAATATGCTACCTACTTTTGCCTGGCATTTATTAACACAACAGAAGAGACTTAAGGGACAGGCAAACTGGGGAGACAAGTAAATGGAAGAAAACTGGGATAAAGAATGCAGATGTAGGTGAGGAATCACATGAAACGTGGAGGAACCAATTACATTGTTAACACCAAATTAAATGGAGTTTTAATGAGCATTTCTCCCACAGGAGATAAGGCAGTAAAAACATTTCTTGCTGGAGGTAGTAACTAGATGAAGATTTGGTTAGACTTTACTCAATCTCTGAAACACAATTCACCTAAACATTTTTATTTTATTATTTTTTTAAATCAAAATAACATGACATAAATACACAAGATTCTATAACCTCTCATATTTTGCTATCAACCATAAACATCACTTTTTAACTGAATCTCTCCCATAGGATAACATGTAATGTGGCTTGTAAAAACAAACAGTTGGGACCTATCAATACATATTTGAAATCAGTCTGAAAATTGTTTTTGGATTATGTAGCTGAGGTATTAAAATCTACTTCTAATTATTATTTTTAAAACCTACCCTTTCCTTCTTAAAAACCAAATGTCTCTGAGCTGGGAATTCTGAACACCCAAGAGTACTCAGTCAGCTATTTGAACCACAATTTAAAAGGGGACTCATCACATCAAAGAAACAACAAGGTGATAAAATGAAAATTCATTTGGATGGGTTGGGGGAAGGAGGGTGGCAGTGACAGGAAACTCTACTGAATTTTTCTGTTTAAACCAAACCTAAGTAGACCTAAGTAGTCTACTGTATTGTGAATAACTAAACAATTATAACTTTCTCATCCAATGCACTGTAGAAATGCTCATCAAAACTGAATTGTAAAAAGAACTCAAAGCCTGGATTAATTTTATGTGGGAGAAGACAAGTGATCCTGTAAGTGAGACTTTTTTCCCGATGTTCTAAGATGTGGTTAGATGTGTGGTTAAAATGAGGTTGTGCAATTATAAAACACATTAAAAGTACAAAGGGCCTTTCTCACAAATAACTGAAGAAATCAAGTCATGCCCACCCAGCGAGCTTATAGAGAGGGCTGTGCTTCAGCACAGCTATGTGCTCACCACACTCCAAAGGTGTACACTTCCCTTCCCATTCTGCATTCCCATTGAGGCTGTGGCAGTGGGTCAGGAGGAAGACCATGCAGGATTGTGTGGCGGCAGGAGACAGTGGCCTTCAGGAGGCCACCCTGGATCTGGAGGAGCCCCACTCCCTATGCTCCCACACCTGCAGGACTCTGCACACTAAATACCATTTTGGCCAGTTACATGGAACTGCATGTGAAGTGTGCCCCTAGCTGAGAGGCCCATGATGGAAAATGGAGAATATCTGGGAGTAGGAGAGATCAAGAGGAAGTGTTGGGAGGCACTCCTGGCCTTCTGAAGACTTTAGGACATAGCTCTTACAAATGGAAAGCTTGTCTCGGTGACTCCAGTGCCAAACATACATCATAGGACTTTCTGATTATTTATGATGGAGAAATAAAATTGTAAAATAGTCTATTCTTAGCTACAAAAAGGGGATTTAAATACTGTTTCTGAAGCCAGAAATTCAAAATTTACCAAGAGAAAAGTGGCCAAAAATAGCACATTTTTAGATGTTATTAAGCACTTGGACCTATCTATGTAGACCTTCCATTAACTGGTCTTTCCAAAATTGAATTTACACTCAAAGGATTAGATTTCCAAGTAGACATTTTAGCACAGTTAAATTTTCTAATATTAATGGTCATAAATTAAATCTAGCTCAGTTCAAAATCTAGTTATGCATTTAATTCCATTAACTTCCTGGCACAGAGAACTTACCCAGGCAATTATACATTCTATACACTGACACACTGAAAGTATTATTAAAAATAAAATAAATAAAATAAAATAAAATAAAATAAAATAAAATAAAATAAAATAAAATAAAATAAATTGTTTTCTAGTAAATTCAAACATTTGTTTCTCAAAAATCAAGCAAGTTTTGTATTTTATCCCACTGACAGTTCCTGTTTAACTTTTAGTTATTCATTAGGACTGTGAAGCATAAAAAGCAAAGACTAATGGAGCCAATATGCATGTAGTTCTTAGGTTTGTCTTTCAGCCTCTTTCATTTTTATTTCACTTGTGCTGATGAATTAAACTAAATTTTCTTGGTAAAGATGGCTGTTGTGCAACACAGAAGTGCTGAATGACATGCAACTGAGTAGAAGCCAAATGATGTTTTATGCATATTCTACTGTAAATTATTAATTCTTATGATTTATTAATGTACATTCAGTGCAGAATTCTTTAGATGTGTAATAAACATGTTATAGATAAACAAGATTTTAAATACGGATTTTCTTTAAATGCAAAGCAAAAATACATCAGATATATGTGATATAGTAGCCATGGCAAAGTGTAATGGTCTCTTTTTAAATTTATCTAAATCTTAAATATCTAGCCAACCTAGAAAAAAAAAATCACACAACTACATAACTTTTTTGTATTAAATACATACAATTAATCTACAATTCTATTAAAAGTACCAGGATTAAAAATCAACAAGCTCAAGGCACTAGATAACTCAAAATAAATATTGCTAGAAAACTGCTCCATGGATTAGCAAGTAACAGGTACTTGTTTAAAAGCAAGCATGCATACTTTGAGCCCAGAACCTCCATTCTATCTTGGCATTGCCATGACTTTCAAAGGATAGCCTTCGTAGTGGTTTCAGTGCTCTTTTGTTTTGCATTGAGAAAAGATGTTAAAGTTTAAAAATTTACAACTAGAAACAAATATGAGAGTGATCAGATAAGATCAGTACCATCTACTTTTTGGAACTGAACAGGTTTTTATCATTTATTTTGAAAAAAATCCAGATATCTATTTCTGGGTTAACACTACTTTACACAACTTGCGCAGCATATTAACCTCTGAAAAATGACTGTATAGCTTTTCTATATCATAACAGTAAACAGTTAACATAGAATGTGACAAGAGAAATGGGGTAGAGAGAGGTCAGATTTCAGACAGCATTGAAAAATATGTATACACGTATACGTCTCCTAATGTACATTATTTTTTGTTATTATAAGTGAACAAATAAATCATCATGTAAAGCAGTAGTAGGACAGGACAGATGCAGTCAAACATAGCATAGACAGACTGCAGCTGCTGCTGGTTGAAAACAAGCAACAGCATGAAGGTATGTTTTAGCTAAAACTCTAAAATTTTCTTTTAATTTTGAAGAGATCTTGTCTCAAATCACTCAGAAACCACATCATACAGACAATCCTCATGCTAACTTCATCCCATTAATACAACCACTTGGCTGTGCTGTTGATACAACTGTCTGCAAATACATACATGAAATGATCTGGTTGAAAAATGAGGCAGAGTATCAAAAGCTGCAGCAATTGTAGTAAACTTTACTACAATTGTTAGGCTTAAACCCGTAGTGATAAAGAATGAAGGGCTCCACTCTCAGCTTTTCCTTTACAACCTTATCATGGATATAGCAGATTTATAGTTTGAAGTCTTCCGCGTTTTGCAGAGGTATGATGACTATACAGAAACACTCTGCTAGCAGTCCCTTGCTGCAATCCAGGCTGATAATCTCCACTGATGCAGGCTATGGCAATGTATCACAGAGGGACAATAATGCAAAAAGAGAGGATACCTCTATGGCACATTCTAAAGTGCTGAGGATAACAGCGTGCTTACATCTCCTCCTCTTGCTCAGACTTTAGGAAAAATAAAAATTAGTTCCACAAACCTGAACCTATGTTAAAAAAGTGATACCGAATTCAATATTTTGTCTGTAACAAGCAGCATTTACTTTTGCTTCTACTTAAATATTATATGAATGATGTACACACTTATAATAGGAAGAGAACAGAAAGGTGAGTTAATATGGAAAAGCTGGGAACCAGAAGAGATCATTTATCATACAACATGCAATGAACAATATAACTGCTGCTCCAGCATCCTTTTAACTTTCTAATAAGGAGAATTACTATTACATTACACCCTTCCTTCCTCCCTCTTCCCTTAGAAACGCTACTTTGAAGTTCTGCTATATTATTTCTAGTGTATTAACACATCAACATACTTAAGAGCCTGGTATTCAAATCCTTCTTCAAGGCTTTCAGTTCAATTTCATGCCTAGTATTTCATATATTATTAGGTATAGTTTCTTCCTTCCTTTGGGCAAGAGAGTAAGACTGGATACCTCCTTGATATACGCAATGCCACAGAAAACAAGATTTGAAAGTTCTGTAATTCTTTCTTACCTTTTGGAATAAAACCTGTCATCATGGAATTTGTAATATAGGATCTACCTTTCAATTAAAGAGATTAAATCAGCTTGTAGCAGAACTAGGTTTAATTGTGTATCCATTAACCACAAGTGAAAGAGAGATGAGTTCTTGTGTGACCTATCAGGGGTGTTGCATCCTTTAAAGCAATTTGCCTGCATTCACAAGGAAATTTCTTAAGATGCATTGCGAGTCTGTGCCCGAAAAGATTATTTACTCAAAATATAACTAACTCCTAAGAAATATTTTGGTCAAAAGATACACGTGATGAATTATTTAAAACTATTCAGAAAAGAACACAATCTATAAGTATTTAAGCAGATAAATATAACAATATTTAAATATAACAAAAGTATGACATTTTAATATCTTTACAAACACTTCCAGAGGACCAAGTACTATAAGTAACTCTTGGCCTTTAAATACCAACAATATTTAATAGCACTTGTTCATAAGTTTACACAAGCTAACTTAATACCAGGATGAGATTCGCTCAGTACACAGTAAAAATCCAAGGCAGTTTACATGTTTAATTTCATGGTATGCAAAGTACCCACTTGCATTTCTACAACTTAGAGAAAGCATTGACATTGACTATATAAAGACTACTGCAACTTTGCTACACAAGCCAGAATATGTGCCTTGACATTCAAATGTTGATACCCACTCAGAAATAGGAAGCAATTAATTCTATTTCTTCTCTTGCAGTAATACACTTGCATCTGCATAATAAAATTATATGGTAGATATTATTATTATTATTGTTATTTTTTGACACAGCGTTCGTAAGCATACAGCCTACTTTGGGCTCAGTAACTCCTCTCGATCCAAATGCTTAACAATTGCAGAGGAAGAAAAGGTTGTGTAATTAACCTGCTGGGAAATATCAGGAATCTTTACAATTTCCACTCTACATGCAAATATTTACCATCCCTCTGTTTTATTACAGGCTCTTCAGACTGCCATCAATCTTAACAGACTGCACCAATCCTAGAGCAGTCGATCGCCACTAAATTCAGCAGAGTAGCTAAAGTATCAAGGAGGTGAATAGAACCAAAGAAAAAGAAAAGATCTTTTACATTTTATAGAGATATCCTGATTTCAGATTGTAATGGTCTGATAAAATTTATTCACATGTCTAACAACAAGACGTGGTTTCAAAAAAGAATTTTCAAAACGTCTTGATAGCCAGCTCTACAATCTCACCTCATCTAGAACACATTTTTCCCTTTCTTAGCTTTCCATTTATTCTGAATATTCTTTATTAAAGAACCCAGTATTTAATAGGTCTGTCTCTTCATAAAATGTCCTAAAAACACTTTTTACTTTCCAAAGATCCTATAAAAGACAGCATTTAGATCTCACAGGAAATAAAAACATGCTGTATTATAATAAGTCATAGGCAGAATTCCTTTACTCCCATATCCTAAGCATAAGATCTGATTAGAAAAAGAAATGAACAGGAAATCATCTTTGATGGTAGAGCATCCCCAAAGCTGTATTCCTCATCTCCCAGTCTGACCAGAGAAAAGATGATTTGAAAACAGAGAAAAGTAAACATTTAGTTCTCTGAATATTATCACTGAGCCTTTAAATCATGTTTGATTTCTTTTCCTTTTAACTTCCCAGGGGATGTTCCAGAAGAGGTTACTTAAAATGAATTAGGATTTTACCTTCTTTAGGTAAAAATATATGAAAAAAAAATAAATAAAAATTAGTTCATCCTTGCTTCACTGGAAGACTAGAATAAGTGTATATTAAACATTATTTCTTACAATTATGTGAAGAGATTAAGAAATTTCATGATGTTTAAATTTTTTAAATTAGAAATGCGAGGAAGAATTTCTTTGAGGCCCCAGCAGCTACATAGAGCAACCAAACAAAAACATTGTAAAGGAGCTACAATTTTAAATTTATAGCCAAAATACACAAATGACAAAAAAAACAGCATTCTAATCAGAAAGCTTACTGGCAACTAGCATTTAATTTGGGATATTTAGCCAGCTTTTTTTAAGCCTGTAGTTTATTTTGTGACAGGATTTTCAAAATTAAAAACACCGAAGATAACTTTTAACATACTACTACTGAAATAATTCTTAAGAATATTACTGTTGATTTAACAGTGTACTGGACTATTGCCAAGACTAGAAGCTATATTCAATTAGTTTATGAACATATGTCTTAACGTGTTTAGAAGAACCAGGGTGCAACTAAATCCACTAAAATTGTTTAGCAGATGGAATAAAATTAATGTTTCTGTGTCTCATGCTCATGTTATTGTGTTTATTTTGCTTACAGGAAAAAAAAGAAATATATATATATATATATATACAAATCCAATAACAAATATAAAAAAATCAAATATGTTTCTGCTGAGATGCAAAGATGAGTGTTAACAGTGGTCTTGAACTCCAGGAACAAATTTGTGTGATCTGCATTTCATCAATTATAATACATACTGCAGAGAACATTTCCAGCTAGGAGAGCAACAAGTTAGCTGTACTATGACAGAATGTACATATCTTTTCAAAGGTGCAAGAATGGTTAATAAAGATATGCACGTACTAAAATCTAGTTCCACTCCAGAAAGAGGAAGTCAATGTTTTTTTCTAAGCTGAAGTTATTTGTGGCAACCCTAAGCCTACATCCACTTCAGTTCACCTCTGACAGGAAAACTGATTAAAATAATTAAGAATAAACCTATAAAGCCACGACACACTCAGAAAGGAAAGCTGCAAAGGCAAACCCCAGCATGTGTCTACTCTAATTCAGGAGCGTGCCAGCAGAGTGAAACGTAGATAGTTGAAACTCCCTGACAGTTTACTCAGATTTCCAAAGCCCTTTTTGACAAGCTCCTTGCAAAAGACTATAAAAGCACAAGGTAAAGTCATGAAGTAGAACCCAGTTAAGAAACTGAGAAGGACTGAGTCATGCCTTTTAGAAACCTGAAAGGAAGAGTAATGTCCCACAGTTCCACAGTGGAAATGAAACAGGCTGAATAGGAAAAAGGCAAACCACCACAGCAGACAACCATTCCTTGTCAGACACTGAGCGTACTGAAATTGCAAAATGAACCTAGCAAGAGAAAGTAAATGGGCAGTTTAACACCAGAGAAAACGTAATCTATGGGAAGACAGGACATTGACAAGAGATCTGTGCTCTATTACACAGGTACTTCTGTTCACACATTCCCTTAAATGACAGTTGAATTTCACTTAAAATTCCCCACCTTTACTGCTGAAAGTAGACGATAACAAAAGCTAACCATGCCTATTACTGAGTTCTAGACTGTAAGGAGGTCCCAGCTGTCATCAGGATGGTCCTAAAAGCTCTCTTGAGCATGCAACAGTACTGAGAACTTGTGTTATTAGTGTTTGAATAGACAGTATATATTAAGGGAAAAAACAAACAAACAAAAAACAACAACAACAAAAAACACACAAACAACTAAATAGTTCTTGTATGGGACGACCAAGGCAACTCACATGCCTTTTCACAGAATTCAGTCTGAGAAAAAGAGGGCATTAGGTAGGGCAGATGACAAGCTATTATTAAATGAAATGTCTGCTTCTCAGTTTCTACTGAGCATCTCACATAGCACTTCTCAGAACTGCATTAACTTTTTTGTGCTACACAATTTCTATGGTTGCAGTCATTATTCAGACTGGCAGGCTTGGTTCTTGCACCTCCTCATTGCCCCCATCTTACAGTTCTTAGCACCAGTGCACAACTTTGATCATTGCCCTATTTCTTTTTCCTGTTCACCAGTTTGGTTCACAACTTCTTTGTATGTCCTGCATGACGAATTTTCCTGCTTCAGCATGCCCTCTCAGTTTTATATTAGCCAAAATTTAATGAGTAAACATTAAGAATATCTTCTAATCAATGTACAAAACGATTAACAACCTCTTTGCATCCTGAAAACTGCATTTTGTTCACAGTTTCCCATAGCTGACCTATTAGCCATCTTCCTATTCAACTTATTTTCACTTCTTCCACCTTCAATAATGATTTCCTATGGAATGCTTTAGTAAATGCTTTGTTTAAATCCATACAGATCAACTCTCCTGCCTTACTCCTGTCTAGAAAAACAGCTAATCGCTCTCTCATTAGTCTTCACAAACTAGCTTGAAAATAAAACATTGCCATTTACCCAACTTTCCATTTACTTTCTGTACTACCTATTTTTTTTTTTTTTATAAATCTGATTAAAATTTCATAAAGAATTGACCATCAGGAAATCTGCTGGCCTATAGCCACCTCACGTTTTATCGTTTTGAATGCAGATGTTATGTTCCATATTCATGTTTCACTCTGTATTATACAGAGTGAAACTCTGTATAATACTTCTGAGAAATGCAAACAACATAGATACTGCTTACCAGCTCTGCAGTTGCTCATCAAGACTCATTTTCTGTAGGTACCTAATCACTTGCATACACAACATGAATGTTTGTGAAAGCCGAGGCAAGGCGCTGTTTTCTGTTTACAGACCTAAAGAAGATGCATCTTCCATCTTGAGGGAGGTGTGAACGTACAATACATGACCCAAAAGTTAGCAAGAATGAATGATTTTTTTTTTTGCTATTTGCCTAAATACGCCTTACAAAATGCAAATTACACAGGTTTCTAACTGCTTCCACATTCTTTATTTTTATTTTTCCTTACTTTTCAGTCCCCTTTCAAATCTTTATATATTCTCCACTTCCTCTTGAATCCTCCTTAAAGAGCCTATTCATGCAAGTAAAGCTGGTAAAGCTGCAGTCTTTTCTACAAGCTTTTGACATAAAATCTTCCTTGTTATCTGCTTTGCAATTTGACATAAACTGATGCAGCTCACAAGCTCACTCACATTCAAAATTGCTCTATTGGACCAGCTTTTCCCAAAGTCTCTCAATCAGCACACAATATCCATACATTTGGGATTTGGAAGTCTCTTATAGTTACTCATTTTCCATGGATTTTTATTTCCTCACTAATCCTACAGACACCCCTATATACATGATATCCATATGTTTTTGAATGAGTGCAGGGGTTGATAGCAGTCACATCAATGCCACTGTACTTCAGTTCTTTTGCTGTTTATCAGAGTTTATCAGAGCAGTTTGAATAATTCTAGTGATCAGTATCACCCACTTTTTATTTATTTATTTATTTATTTATTTATTTATTTATTTATTTATTTTAGAGGAAACTGAATATCTTAAACTGTAACATTGCTCAGTGTTTATTTCCCTCTTTCTTAAAGGGACTCTACCTTGCAGTCTGACCTCCATCTACAATTGCTATGCTGTGTTTCCCTGGAGAGGTTCTGGCCATGGGCTGCTGCAGGGCTCCTCTGTGAGAGGGCCATTTCCAGCTGTTTTGAGCTGTTTCTGCAACAGATGCACCACAGGACATGGCTGAGCTCATCAGTGAAGCTGCTGATCCTGAAGGAGCTGTAGCCCATGGAGAACCCATGCTGCAGTAGAAGAGAAGTGTGAGGAGGCAGGAGTGGCAGAGACGAGCTGTCATGGACTCACCCCCCGTTCCCATCCCCCTGTGCTACTTGGGGGGGGGAGAAGGTTGGAGGAGATGAAAATGAAGGAAACAAGTTGAGCCTGGGAAGAAAGGGGAGGGAGGGGGAGGTTTTTTAAACTTTGTCTTTGTTTTTCATCATCCAGGTCTATTTTAATTGGCAATAAATTAATTTTCCCCAGTCTGTTTTGCCTGTGACAGTAATGGGTAAGTGATCTCCCTGTCACCTTGACATGAGCTTTTTCATCTTATTTTCTCCCCTTCTCCTGTTGAGGAGGGGAAGCAGGAGAGCAGCTGGGTGAGTGGCTGGCAGCCTGCTGAGGCCACCCACCACAACCTCAGTCCTCCCTTGGGACCACTTAGCTTTATTTCTGCAGTGCTCAGTTTGGTGTCCTGTTTCACCTTTCCCACTTCCTCCATTAAAACTCAGAATGTATAAAAAATTGCATTTTCTTCTAAATGCATTAGCTATCTACCAAAATAGACATTCACTGATGCATCCTTTTCATGACATTCACAAATGTCTTCCTTTCCTTCATTCTCATGCACCTCATGGCACTGTACATGTACATTTGTAAGCTTCTTCCAACCTTCTTTGCTAACTTTGTAACTGTGCTTGGCATGTTCAGTCTCAATGCTAGGCAGTCCCACCACTATATCCTCATGATATTCAGTGTCCCCCTAAAAGCTGCCATCTACAAATATCTCAGGTGAATTAAACACCCCAATGCTCCCATGGTAATGTCATCCCCTTAAAACTATTTTCAAAAACATGCCATGCATGATTCTGAATTAAATCTCTGCAGGAATCCCACTATGTTCACATGAGTTGCAAGGACTTGGAGCATTTTTTTGTACCCTGGCATACCTTTTCCAGAAAGAATCTGGCTGTACTGTTTGTTCCAGCAATAATAACAATGAATTGCTTCTTTTTTATTCTTCAAACATAAGTTTGTATTGTTTCACTTTGCTGTCAGCACTGTTATCTAGATATTCTCCTAACAGATCTATCTATTCTTTTTTATGGATCCCTGCTGACAAAGCTCCCTTATAGCTGGTGTATTTCAGATAGCTATAACATTCTGTAAAGTCATCCTCACATTTCCCCTCTAAAACCATTTCTAACTTTTTGTGACTCTGATCCACTTCATGATTTTTTTTTTTTCCTGATCTCTGTGGATTGGTCTTTTATTCCACACAGCAGGTGCTTCTGGACTTTCCCTCTGATTTTCAGTAACAGCAGAACTATTCCACAGATCTATTTCTATTTGCTTCCTTTGCCTTTTTTTTTTCATTGGTCATACTCCTTTCCCCCCACTAATTAGCCTCTCCATGTAGGTGTTTACATTTGGAGTCTTTAATATAGCTACTGGCATCTTCTTGCATTGTAGGCGCACAGAGATTCTCAGTTATATGCAATTACATTTTTTTCTCCTTGTTGCACTATCAAAATCTCACTCAAAGACCACCATTGTTGTGGGCTGGCCTTGATGCCTTCCCAACCATTCTCATACTCCCTCAACAGGAAATGGGGAGAAAAAAAAGATTAAAAAAAGTTTGTGGGTCAAGATAAGGACAGCGAGATCACTTACTGATTACTCTCACGGGCAAAAACAACTCGACTGGGGGAAAACTAACAACTGATTGCCAAGTAATACAAGTGGAAAAATGCTGATAAACAGACAAATCTAAAGGACGTTACCCCAACCTCCCCTTTCTTCCCAGCTCAGCTGCACCCCTGGCTTCTCTTCCTCCCCTCCTGAGTTGCATAGCGGATGGGGAATGGGGATTGCACTCAGTTTGTAACAGCTTGTCTCTGCCACTCCCTCCTCCTCACACGTTTCCCCCTTTTCACTGTGGGTCTCTCCCTGAAGCTGCAGTCCTTTATGACACATGCTCCTGCATGTGTCCTTCCCAGAGGCTGCAGTTCTTCAAGAACAGCTCCAACACAGGCCCTCTGCATGGCTTACACTCCTGCTGGAAAACTGCTCCCATCTGGGTCCCCTTCAGGCCACAGCTCCTGCCAAACTGTTCCAGCATGGGCTCCTCTCCATGGGCTGTAGTTCATGCCAAGAGTCTTTTTCAGTGTGGGCTCTCCATGGATTGCAGCTTCCTTCAGGGCATATCCACCTGCTCCAGCATGAGGTCCTCCATGGGCCTACAGGGGTACAACCTGCTTCACCATGCTCCTCTTTGTGGGCTGCAGGGGATTCTCTGTTCCAGTACCTGGAGCACCTCTGAGCCTTTCTTTTCTGACCTTGAAATCTGCAGGGTTGTTTTTCTCACATTGTTTCTCACACCTCACAGAACTGCTGTGCAGTGTTTTTTACTCTTTCTTAAATATGCTATCACAGAGATGCCACCAGTTTTGATGATTCGCTCAGCTTTGGTCAGTGGTGTTTCCATTTTGGAGCTGGCTGTAAATGGCTCTCTCCATCACTGATCTCTTCTCACAGGGCCAAACCCTATAACATCCACCCTACTACCAAAGCCTTGCCATGGAAACCCAGTGCAACCGTTATCTTCAGTTATACTTCTGGTCCATGGGATCTTCTCATCCAATTGCTGCATTAGGCACCATGTCACATGTAAGCAGCTTGTACTGGAAATGACTCAAGAATAATGAACAGCTTGCACTGTGTTTCACTATTGCTTTCATATTTTGGCACTTCCTGTGTTACTTTTCACATTTTTCTCCTAAGGAAAATGGATAACAAAACCCACATTTTCTTGTAAACTCCCGTATTTGCTGCCCTACCCTTACTGACTGTTACTTATTTGTTACTGACTGTTATTTATTATCAGTCATCTCTGTTTCTTAATCAGGTGCAGGCACCAGTCGTAAGAAGTATGTGAGGCCTTTCTTCTGAAACGTCCCCCAAGACAACACAAACTAGCAGTTGCTATAAAGCTGTGCCATCACTTGGAAAAACGATGCTCCAAGTACGACTACAAAGCACATGAAGCAGCAGCTCTTGAATTGCAACAGAGGCTTTCTCTGTGCCATATGGTCTTCACACCAGTGTTTATCCCTGACCACAAGGAAGGAGGAAATGGAGGAACACATTTTTTGCACGTGTCATGCTCTGTCAAAACAGCTCTGACTGCCAGCACTCGCTGCCTTCATGACTGGCATATTCAGCTGGTTGCAAAAATACCCAAAGCCATCAGCCACCTGAAAATGTACAAATGAAATTGAGACTCACAAAGACAAAATAAATTCTATTATCTCCTAAAATCTCCTGTGCAGACATGTGTCACAGGGTTGAGCAAGCTGGGTTTGGATACCAGCTCTCACTTGGTCCATCACCCAGAGAAAATATGCTAAGAGATTTCCCAGACAGATACTAAAAACTTCTTCAGCGTTTCAGACTCTGAAGAGGTCTTGTATTTGTCTTTATCCTAGGGCAGTTTCTTATCATAGCATCTTTGCCACATCTCCACTTACCTCCACTTCTCACACTTAGAACAGGCTTTGCCTCCATCCCTTGCCAGTCCCAGTCTTCTCAGTGTATCCCCAGTTCCATTTGCCTTACAGGCTCACCTACTTTTTCTTAGTTGCTTGGGCAGTCCACCTCTTCTATCCTCCAAGATCCGTCTGATTTCCTCTTTATCTGTTCTTCCTTTTTTTTTTTTTTTTTTTTAAATTTTCCCTGATTCCTTCTCTGTCCTTCCCATAGCTTCTTCCAACCACATGCTTCCAAGGTTATCGCTGCTTCTGTCTAGTTCCTGTCCCTCATCCATAGGTGCTTACCAACTCATTTTTCAGTCAAGACTGCTTTCCCCTCCCCTTGCTCATAGTCTTCTAACCATGTGTACCCACAGCTGTGCTTTGTTGGCACCGGAGAAAAAAAATAATCTGAGATTTCCACCAGATTTTGAAAGGTCAACTGAGGAAACACATGCAATTAGAGAACAGGCAAACAGAACCAAATACAGAATATAATCTGGGTATATTTTCAAAGAAAAATTCTTACTCAAAAGCATAAGAGCACTATCATTTTTCTAGTAAAATCTCTCCAAAATTGCGAGAAAAAAAAAAAAAAAGAAAGAAAGAAAGAAAAAACAACAGCAAGAAGGGGACAACCAACCAAAAAAGAAACAATCAATTCAAATAATTAATGTTTCAGCAAAAGCTTAATAACTAAAACATTTTCTAATAGTGGCAAATATGACAATATTTTATCCTAAGCAATATAACCAATCTTATCTTCTAATAAAATACACATAAATGTCAGTACGTATTATACAACATCCACAAGCTGTGTTAACGCGTGAGAACTTTACTGTGAAATGTATTAGAAAAAGAGCAGTAAGGAAATTGTGACACGATTCTTTTCTGCTTCCAAAGCACAAAACCGATAAACTGCCTACGAGAGTATGCCGCGTTCCTAATTAAAGCAGATAACATAATTACCTGAAGAATATAACAGCATTATTTAATTAACTGTAAATGTGTATTTGTAAAGACTTAAGTACCTTCTTTTTAAAATATAATCTAACCTGTCATTTTAAGTGCTTTCAGATAAAGGAGTATTATGTACTTTTTGGACTGTGCATAGATCTGAAATGGAAGGGTATTTAATATTTGGTGTTTTCATCTTATCCCCAATTTATTTAGCATGTGTTACTCCATCATGATTTAATTTGGACAAGAAAACTGCATGGCTGCTCAAGCAGTAAATTTAAAGTGTAAATGGATTCTTGGCTGCTGCTGGCCCAGTTTCTGCTTCTGTTTCCATAGAAACCCATGTAGGAGTGGCAAGAAGACATAACTTAAAATATGAACTTAAGGGTTTACTTCCCCCCTCATCCTCCCTCACATTCTAACCTCCATCTCCTAGGAAATGGGATGTAGTTTAAAATCCTCACTCCACCACCCCCCACTTCTTTCTCATCCCTTGATTTTACTCATACAAGTATATGAAGCAAAACTTACAAATCCTGGGCTGTGAAAAGTGCTTACTTGACCAGGAGGAGGAATGCCACCCTTTCACACACACCCACTTTTGCCTGAAAATTCCAGCACACCTAGATCCTGTGTGTGTCTAAGGGCAGAGATGTATTTATAGATTGCCTTTGGATATTTATTTTTATTTAGACAGTGCCTCTGGTACTTCACAATTAAAGTAAATCAGACATCAAATCCTATGTGGATGCGAGAGAATAATTATGCATCAGAATATAAGGAAACCAATTAAGCAGCAAGCAACCCGCATAAATAAATAAATAAATAACCAACACCCCACATAAAAAAACAAACAAACATAAAATAAAAATAAAATAAAAAATAAACAAACAAAAGACCAAATAACAACCCTGACATTCCCAGACAATCTAACTTTTTCTGTATTTGTACAGCACAAATTAGAGAGAGTTATTTGGATTTTTTTTGAGATGCCATTGCATGTAATACAGCTCAAGCTGGCAAAAACTGATTATTCAAAATAAGTTGCTTTCTAAAATATTTGTGAACTTCTTGGTATTATTTGTTTTGCTGGTGTTCAGTGGTATGATGACTGTGACAAATATTGTTTCCTACACTAATAGTCCTAAACAAAAGAGAATTGTAAACAAAGCAAAACAAAAACCTTTAAGTTGAATCCATGCTATCAGTGATGTCTTCAATGTACATATCTACAAGCACAGCAGTTTTTCTGGTAGCACCTTTAGCATTCATGAGACTGAAAAGGAAGATTGTTGGGTTTGGAAGTAAGAAAACATTTTCTTTGACTCTTGTGTGTGTGATAGAGGCAGGAATGTTCTCTGAATAAAAAGCCCCTCTCAGTCTGGGGCCTACAGCTGGGTTTTCAAACTTCACTGCTCAGCAATTTGCAAATCCATCCAGAGGTCCAAATGATAAATAAAACATAAAATATATTAGAAGAAAATACAGTAGGAGGGTATAATACATTTGGCCTACACAATTTTTGAAGTGAATTCCTCTAGTTTTTAAACTGGCTATTAAATGAGACTATGTTAAATACCTGAAATTGATAACTGAAAGGAGAGCTGTAGGTTATCTGATGTAAAGGTGATGTAAAAATCTATATAGCAGAGCTCCAGATCCTGCAAATCATTTGTGCACGTTTAACAGTATACCAAGTGTTTAACAAAACCTAACAAGAATTCAGATTTGTTTTTTTCTGTACATAAGTGTGCAAACGGCTTGTCCCTGCCCTAAATTCCGTTTTAGTTACTAAAAATACATCAGTGGCTATAACAAAATGACAATTATAATTTTGGCACTATTATACAAAGATTATGAGTCATTCATTAAAATATCTAAATTAGCAAGCCTACTGCTAGCTAAAATGGACGACGTTAATACAGCCAAAGACTCAACACTTGCATTATACACTTAACAAGTCTTGGTGTAGAATGATGCATTAATACTTCATACAAAGCAAATACACTTTGTAAAAAGTAGCACAGTCTCAAACATACTCTAATAAGTCAGATCACATCTGAAGTGTATTCAAAATACACTTGATTGTGTCACATAAGCAGAAAAGAGCCAGCACACATGCTGAGTTCAATTCAGTATAAATCTTTTTTTTTTTCTTTTGCTATCCACTGCAACTGGCCTTTTAGCTTTTATAGTAAAATCCTTGTTTCCTTTTCATCTTAAATCCTGAAAGAAGTAATGTTTACTGCCACATTCCCTACTGAAAGCAGACCAAGAAGCACCAGATGACTGATAAATGACTGGAGCACTTTACAAGTTCTTAGAGATCAGTAATTCAAATAGAAGCCATTTCTTTACTTTAAACAGGTGTCTGAACATTGTCCACACATGGGCAGGGTTTGAAGTAACATTCTTATTCATTTATTTATAACCTGGATGGTATGAAAATACAGACTGTGTGACATCATGTGACATCTTCAGATTTCACAGTGAATGCTTACACTTTGAAGTTTTTCCTTCCCTCTTCCTTTTCACACAGAAGCATTACAAGTTCAGAGAAGGTTTTCCTGCCCATATGCTCTTGTTCACGCTCTATTACTTGCTTGCAAGAGGCAGAAACACGAGTTTCTCTCAAAACCTACTGAAACAGCAGCACGAAGTGGACCGGAATCTACAACTTACTTGCTGTTGAGCCACATTTTCACTATGACTTCTTTCATTATTCTCGATTTTCCCATTTAACTTTGTGTGTATTTTTCTTACAGAATTTATAGCACCAGTGCTGTGTCAGCAGTCCTCTTAGCAGACAGACAGTAAATGCTGACAAGAGGAGCTTTTCTGCTGGCATCAGAGCACCATCTCTTTGAGGAAACATCATAAACCAGCTAAGCGAACAAAAGCTCCTTTTTACATCAGCCAAGCCACAGACATGCTGCCAATTTTACTGCTACGTCAATGTCAACCACGGGGGAGAATTTTTCCCATCAACCTGAAGTGACCACATCACGAGAATGCTATAGTACAGCTGAGAAAATTGCTTAAGTTATTTTGTGACAAACACCTTTCAGGCCATAACGAGGACAACCTTCAAGCTAGCATCAGGAGTTTTCCAGGCAAATCTCATTTTCAACTAAATACCAGTGCTAGCACTTCTATG
Source organism: Aythya fuligula (assembly GCF_009819795.1). Classification (NCBI taxonomy): domain Eukaryota; kingdom Metazoa; phylum Chordata; class Aves; order Anseriformes; family Anatidae; genus Aythya; species Aythya fuligula. Next base: position 47,954,455 of record NC_045563.1, read on the forward strand.
CTCACTAACAAACAAGACTTTCATATCAGTCTAATGAAACAGCAACATTTTTACAAATATTTTGGGTGCATGGAAGCAGAATCTGCTCTTCTCAAAACCACATGGCCAATCCAAACCTCAAACACATAAAAAAAGCTTTTTTTTTTTCCCCCAAAACAAGTTCTCACTTTAGTTTTTTAAACCGTTACCATAGTTGCTTTACTAAAGACAAAAAAAAGCAATCCTATACAGACTTTTCCACTGCTATCCAGAAATGCCATCATCTATTAACAAGTGTGTTTCGCCCTTTTTTCCTACTTCTCCATTTCCCATAAAACAGCAAATCTAAAACAAAATAATTGCAAGAAATGTGAAATATTATTATATTCCTCATAAAAAGCTCAAGAAAAAAAGGTTAAAATGTAGAGTGATATTAAATGTCACCTATAGGATTTAAGTACATATCTGCATAGTATTTTCCCATGATTTTTGTTTTGTTTTGTTTATTTTATTTTATTTATTTATTTATTTATTTTATTGGGGTGCTAATGTATTTGGACTTGTGAATTCAGTTCCAGAGGAAAAAAAAAATCTGTTCCTATGAAATGATTTAGGTCAACCTGTTTGATAAAAGCCAAAGCAGAACTCAACTTCAAAACCAAGGATATAATAATAATAATACAGAGAAGTCACGTGAAATTGGGCAGCTGAGAAGAACTACTGGCACAACAGTCAAGGTCCAAGAAATGCACGAGAAGCATGCACGAGAAGCTAGTGTTTTTTTTGTCAAATTTAACTTTGGGGAATTCCAAGTGCTTGGCAAAGGAGGGAATCTATCATTTTTCTTCCTAGTTCAGGAACCTGCTTTAGAAATGGTTTGTGCCTCTGTTGGCTACATGCCTGTCTCTTTTCTACCAATAAAGCCACTACAAAACCTACCCTTTGCCCAATAGCTATCCTCCAAAGACAGAAAGCCTGATTTCTTTCACGTGGTACTAAAAGAAACTCACTGATAATGCCTCAATTTCCTCCATCCTCCACTTTTCACAGAATCAAATATTCCAGTGCAGGTCCCGGACACATTTTTTCCTCCATGTGCTTGGCAAAATACTGGAAAATAAAAGATCACTGGACAAGGGCCACACATGCCTTGTGGAACACTTAAACAAAACCAAACCAAAATACAAAGTAAAATTCAAGCCTGCTTCTGGCTTTTGGAAGTATAGGCTGTCAAATTTGGATTCTGTAACCAAATTTTCCCTTTGCTTTCAGAATATATATGTGACTCAAAAGCTGTAATGAAACAAGCCTGCACAACTTTAATACGTTGCTTAAATGAACAGTGCCCCTACACTCCAAGCAAAGAGCAATATCCTGATATTTCCTGTTTCTTCTCTGTAAGGTGATGCATGAAATCTAAAGATGCCAATTGGGTAGCACCTTTATACCAAAAAAGATACTAAATTACACTTTGTGTGTATTAAATTACATGTATAATACCTATACATACACCCAGACATACATACCACGAATAATTCACAATCTTTCCTGATCAGTACTGCTCTTGCTTAAATTTTTGTTTCCTTTTAAAGAAAAAACTGGTCTTCCCACCTATTTTAAAAGATGTTCCTAAGACAAGAGTAAAATAAAATTTACCCAAACCAAAATCATTTGATAACCTTTATAGTATAACCTAGACCATATATTATGAGAAGTATGAATATAGATAGTCTGTTGAGATATAAAACATGTGTCAAGATGATCATGTAGCAATGCAGGATAAGTAATAGTGAATGTTGCCTGAGCTATTTTTTTCGTGTTCAAGATAGTGACTTTTGTATTTACTAGTCTAAATTAAGACCATTCCACATTCAGTTTGGAAACAAAGTTTTTATAACGAACAACAAAATAAACATTCTATATGCCTCCACATCTAAAATACTCTTCACATAAACAGAGTGTAACACCTTCCCTGCAAATAACACATTGCAAATAAAATTACAGTCATGTAGCCCAGTATCTAATCTGGGCAATCTCTTTTTCTGAATTTTGTTATTGTGACATATAACTATGGAAAGGTTTAGCTTTTTAAAAAAGAGATTTTGCTCCAGTGGCTCTTAGTAAGAAGCAATATACTTCTAAAATTTGTATTAAAATGTAGTGGGTTATTTCAACTTCCTACCACCACTTTCTACTGCCATAAGTCCCATTCATCTACTGCTGGCCTGCACAAATAGAACTGGGAATGCGTTCATAGCTTTTGAATCTACCTGGAGGTTAAAGATGTTCATTAGAATTAATAAAAATCAGTAAGCAATCCATTCTTCAAACAAGAGAACAGGTCTGTTAGAAAGTGCGTCCCATTACTGCTCCTGTATAATTTGGCCCAAGCACAGTGGTAATAATACCTACTAGCTTCTAAGACTTTCCCTTTCAGCAAATTTGAGAAAGATATGTATCAAATAAAAGTCATCTCCTTTACAAGCCTACATTCATTTTCTTTACTGCATACCAACAGACTTTTAAAATAAAAACTGTGCTTGAAATGGGATTGCAAAGGTTTCACTTCTCAGTTACAGAAGCCATATTTTTCAACGTACCCAGTTAGTGATGTATATAGCATATGATTGTAGAACACAAATGTACTATAATATTTTTGATTATATAATGATTTTTACTGAAGATACAGATTTTTTTTTTTTTTTTGGTATTATTAGTACTTGCTGTAAACTTCAGCTTCACTATTAATTTCTTCAATTATGCTCAGTTATTTAATAAAGAGTCAACACTGTTGCATTTATTTAGAAAGCATTTTAAAATACTGAAAGTAGGAGTAAAGGAAGAAAAATCTCTGTTGCTATAGCTAAAATATGTGCAGTCTATATACACCTCCACTAGGTATCTTCCTACTCCTCCAAGCAGCTAATATTGCAAGTGTCTTCTGACTTTGGTGAGCTGCACATTTGAATATCCTGCAAAGTTTAATATGCAGGTTCACAGAGCCTGCTCTTTTTATCCCTAGCTACCTGTCAATTTTATTAGTCACTATTTGCACCTCCTCACATTTAATACATTTAAAACTCTATTATGCATTGATTATAGGAATTAGTAAGAATCAAGATAAGTAACCTTGCCAAACATATGCAAGTCTTCTATGTATATATAGTTAGTTTAGAAATGCAGTTAAGGCCATATTTCTAAACACCATGATCCCAATAAAGCCCTAAAAAATAGCATTCAATAGAAAGCAGAAAAACATAACAATCCCATTTAAAGTGTAAAATAGTAACTTGAGCACAAATTATCATCAGTATAAAAATGCTTAAGAGTCAATTACATCCTGTAAATGTAATGGAAATAAACTAAGAAGACAGTTAAATAGACTTTGATTTTTATTCCTCAAACATTATTAGCTTCTACCAGCTGTCTCAAAAAACAAGTACGTTTTCTCTTGATAACTTGACATCCTGTAGGTAGGGATGCTGTCATACCATAAGCAAAAAGCAAAACTGCCTTCCTACAATGCTATGCTAGATGCTTATAAGTCCTGCAACTTCTATTGGCTATAAAAACTGTTGCTTAGTCTGATATACATGTATGTATATGTGTATATATGTGTGTAACTATATAGCTATATAAATAGCTATATAAATATAAATATATATTTAAATATAAATATATTTAAATTTAAATTTAAATTTAAATATAAATATAAATATAAATATAAATATAAATATAAATATAAATATAAATATAAATATAAATATAAATATAAATATAAATAGCTACACCAAAATCAGTCAGTCACTCTACCTATCTATAACACATTTCCATTCCATAAAAAAATCTCTAGGCAGGAAAGCACCAAACAAATCCAATTAAAAGATTGGTATACTACGATGAAGGGAAAAAAATTAAATATTCTTCCCACTAGGTAGTGAATTAAATGCAAGAATTACAATGGCATTTTAACATTAAAAATAGAATTCAGAAGACTTTCCCTTCTGCCAAACAAGCCAGTGAAAATAAATGAACTACCTCCAAGCACAGCATGTGACACACAAGATTTAACATTACACGATTATTTTTTGGAGAAGAGAAACCTAAAAAATGTATTTCCCCCCACCCCTGCAAATAGAAAGTCTTTTGTCACAAGGGTTTTAAATGTGACATATTTTGAAGGGCTGTTTTTCCTTAAATAAAGATAATCTGAACTAATGTCAAAATCAGGGTCTAACAACTATGAAAATCACAAGTTAAAACTGTTTTTACATTTGTAATTTTCTAAGGGTGACACCTTTCATGTCTGCTTCTTTCAATTTCCCAGTAGATTAGCATAAGGTCAATGCCAATACCCAGTAAAAGAACTTGTTTCACACTAAATGTGGGAAGTTATTCTTTATGTTATTACTGGATGTGGATAGAGAAAACCACATTAAAACACAAAGTTATATATTGTGTTTTTAGGCCAGCATAAGTAATTTGAAAGAAGCCAAGATCTTGAAGAATATACCTAATTTAAGGCATAGATAGTGGATCACAGTAATATTCACTGAAACATGTTACAAATGAGACTTCCTTAACCACCTACTTAATCACATTCTTAATGTTTGTATGCAGTTAAGGGTAGCTTTTGTATTCTTTTGAGCATAACAATCTTATTTTAAATGCTTATGCACTGTAAATTCATAATCACAAAAAGGTTAGAGTTGGGGTTGATATTAGGAGAACAAGAATAATACAAGAAAGATTAATGTGTTAGTTTTGTACACTCTTATATAGAATAGCAATTAAGGTCACATAAAATGCCGAAATACCCTGTTGAATCAATGTCATGCTGATGCATTCAGAATTCTGGAAAGCCCATGCCATCTCCCTGAAATTGACCTAAAAAGGTTAATTTGAGAATAACATCTAGTCGGCTGTCGTGTTACATGAATTAATAGAATAAGTAGGAGCATCTGCAAAAATAATAAAGTATTCCTATTTGGGGTTAGAAAAGTGAAAGTGTTAAAAAAAAAAATAACGTAAATCAACACTTCTCAATAGACCATAGTCTACTTATTTGAACTAAAAATTAGTTACCAAGATTTGTAGGAATTGCCACTGGGAGTTAAACCAACAGGCTATCTCACCTAGACTTTTCTTTCAAATAGTATCCAGTGAGTAACTCACACAATATCTTACATCAAAGAGTCCAAGAACCAGCACACATGTGCACATCTTCCCCTCATGCACTCTCCCTGTGCTCCAAGTCTGAAGTTGCATTTAAACCACTTAGGCCTCACCAGAGGACCTGTCTCCTTCCATCTCTTCCAAGCTGGTTTGTAATCCTGGTACCTGCAGTGATCTGTGGCCTTGCATTATGTGCATACATAAATTTAAAGCTGTAACAACAACAAACTGCACCACCACCATCAGCAAAAAAACTGCAGCGTGCAGAGCAATAGCTTTGACACAGGGCAGTAAGGACCCAACCGTATTGTTTCCAGACTTCAGAGCCAGTATATCTCCTATGTTTTGTCCTTCCACATCCTTGTTTAAACCTGTGTTATTTCTAAAAAGGCTCCAACTGTGCCACCTGGACATGACACACATAGTGACTTTTTGCAACCTCAGACAAAGAATGTTCAGAAAAAAATAAAGTCTCTTGATTCCAATTCTCTTACTTAAGCCATTTGAGAACATACAGTGATTAAAGTTCACCGAAGGACAAACCTGTTGCAATATTAAAATCAGAAAGACAAATCAGGACTAGTTTGAGAACCTGAGCTGAGCTGGAAGATTCTATGTTCCACAGTTGCTATGAGTAAGACCAACATTAGACAGATACATAAGGCTTCTTGTAAGTGCAAATGCCAGCACTGAGCTGACATTTCAGCTTCTTATTCTTTAAGTGGTCTGAAGCTACATACAGTCAGAGAGACTAAAAATTCTTCTGCCAAGCAAGGCCAAAAATGGCAGCAAAAAGGTGACTGAGCAATTGTACACTATTTCTTCCTTTTTTTCCCTGTTTTGGAGGACAGTGATACAATGTTGGTGTTCTGCCAAAGCCACACCTGATGAAAAATATTACACCTTTAGCAGTTTCACTGCGTGTTGCTATATAAGCACAAAAGTCACTTTGAAATGCCATCTTGCTCCTGCGCAAAAAAAAAAAAAAAAAATCTTCTGAGAGGAAAAAACAACAACACAAAACAGAGAAGAACAAAAAAATCTTTTTTTTTTTTTTTTTCAGAATTTCCATAAAATAGGTCTGAAAACTACTGTGGATTGTAACGCATTATTTGACTAATATGATACTAACTAAAACAAGACAAAATGAATTAAGAGAGAATTCTTCCAATGAGTCAGCAGCACTCTACAGAAACAGGTGGTTTTGTTGTTGTTGTTTTCCTTTTGCATTTTTAAGTCTGAAGAAGCATCACCCTGGTTTTATAACATTCCTGGGCCAGGTGTGAAATACCTACACCTTAGGAGTACAGAAGCATTCACAATCTCTTTCCTGTTAATGCCATGGACTGCCTAAGCACTGGCCTTCAGCTAAAGCAACTAGCCACTAGTTAGGGCCTTCAAAGAATATTTCTATTAAGGTATCAGTGATACACCAGTTATGCTATTTAGTATAATTATTTGCTATAATCTTGCTTATTTACAAAAATAATGAGATAAGCTGTATTTCCTGGGAACACAGGAGAAACAAACAGCAGGTAGTTTCATTACTCAGAAGTCCCCAACTGTGCCACATTCTGCAAAATGGTATTTTAACCTATGCCACCAGAGAAAAACCTGAACTGGACCCAACGAGAACTGTCTCAAGACTTTCTGGACCCACTGGCCTCCTACCACTCCATCTTGCCCCCTTTGCTCCCCACTGCAGCCTGCTGCCAGCCTGACGTGGTTTTGACTGAAGAGCTGAGCTATGAGCCTTCTGGGGGAAAAAATAATACTCATCCATCTTTATTATACAGGAGCAGTTCTCTGCTGAGCTGTGGGGTGGGACCACTTCAAATTTCTATCAAACAAGAGCTGTGTTCCCACACTACACCTCTATTATTACACAGCCTATTACCACGACTGCCTGGAGAAATATTTTCTGAGTAAAGACACTGAATTGCTTCTTCTGTGGAGCCCAAAGAAGGAAATTGACACACCTCTAAACTTTCCTTAGGAGTTCTCTTAAAGACCCGGGTCTACATGGACAGCAATCACTGTCTTTCAAAAATAAGTCCAGGAAAAAACTGATTTGATTTGGTGGGGGAATTAAATTCCAGGATTAATTACTTTGGCAACAGATTTAAATAGATAACCATCAATTCAGGAGATTTAATGACTAAAAAGAAATGTCTCATTGAATGATGACAGAGAGAACTAGAGATTTTTTTTTTTAATTAAATCTCTCCTTATACAAATTATTTCATTTCAGGTATTATCAGTAAACTAATCTGGGAAACAGCTAGAGCATCTGGGTCGTCAGTACAGTAAAGGAAAAAATGTAACAAAATATGCACAGAACTAACAAAAAAGTATGATCCAAAAATAATTACATCTGTGAAGAACAGCAAATGCTGGACAGTGTACTGACAAACACCACGGAGCAAAGCAAAAAGAGCTCAGGAACAGGGTCCAGGGAGAGATGGGGCTGGGAAAGAGCCAAGAGGGAAATGCTCCAACCCACTCTGCACCTCCAAGCATAAGAACCCTTGGAGGACCCCAAACTTCTCCTGGCACTTGGACCCTTTGCACAAGAAGGAAGTGGCAGACACAACACTGCATGGTTTATCCTCCCTCCCCCATTTTTTTCCTCCTCTCCTTGTTTTAAAAAGCAGTGCTCCTCGTATGAACAAGAGACAATGGTCTGTCATACTTCACAATTCCTAGCCAATATCCGTAAACAGATTAAACAGATTAGATTGCCCTGTAATGTTAAGCCTCACTGAACATTTTTAGTTTATTCATCTTAGCACTTTCAGAAAAACACACCACACTTATTTTAAGGATACACACCCAGGAAAAGTTAGACACCTCAAAATGACATCCACGTGCTGGCATGCTGAATGAGGAGTTGCCCTGGATAGCAGGAAAGGCTCAAGAGAAGAGCGTGTCTAACACCCTGTGTCTTACGTCTCCTCTTACAGGGTCGAATTTGAGCACCGTGGAGGTGTGAGCCTTAGGTCTTGGCACAGAAAACAGCCAGATAGTATTCTTCAAGAAGAGCAAAACTTTCACTTTAATCCAATTTAGAAAAAGACTTCAGTCATTCTGAAGATACCCTTTTGCTCATTGCCTCCATCCCAGTGACCTTTAATATAAAAGGCATTAAAACGGACCAGGCATGGGTTCACAGGCATTCTTACATCCAAATCTGAAACCTTTTGGATAAGACTGTGGTCTGTTTTGAAGATAAAATATGGTGGTGTGGTTCTGCACTCTAGGTTCTCAAATAAAATCAAACTGTGAGTCAACCCAAGCAGAACACTTGCTTGTTGACCCCAAGGAGGGTTAGGAATGGGTTGTGTCACTGACTTCCCAGATTGCAATCTGGCAGGTCTGGCAATCACATTCATTCACAGAAGTATAGGACTCTTTGGAAGTGGAATCTGAAACCTGGGAAACCCAAATATTCACACATTAAGTGGTAGTTGAATGGGGTTTGAAGCACATAACTGTGAACATAAGCACCTAATGTGAGCATCAGGTAAGACACGTTTGGCCAAGATATTTAAAACCATAACCCGTGACACCAAAGGCTGTGGTTCAAAATTCTCTACCACTGGGGTGTGTGCACCAGCAGTCCCACAGCAGGACCATGACCATGATCATTCAGGACACAAGACTGCACTTATGCCCACTCAGCACACATGATCTGAGGTTTTGTCAGCTTGATGCCTCTCTGTGAACTTCGTGCCAGCTGATCCAGCACACATACTGCCAGTACAAGCTAAGACATCATAAAATCAAAAAAATGGAGCCACAGAAGCAAGTTTGCGCTGTGCCACCTGGCTATGGCACTTTTGACTTGATATTGGGAACTCTGAAAGAAGATTATTTGCACATATTACTGGTATTAGAAAATAAAGGAATTTTTACTCCAAAGTTTAATCCACTGGTAGAAGAGTTTTGATGTGCCTTTTAAAAGGGCACATCTGCTCTGTAAAGCCAGCTTAATACAGAAGCCACAGGTTAAATCAGACAGAGGTAAACTGCACAGAATATTTTTCTTTTTTTTTGCTTTTTCAAAAAGTACGTATAAGAAGGAGGCTAGAACTTCCATTGTGTCTTTGAATATGGAGATAGTCTAAGCCAGCACAATCAGAAACCGAAAATTACAGGTGTGTAAATCTCATGAACATGTACATTTTTTTTTGGTACATGTACCAAAAAAAAAAAAAAAAAAAGCAGGATTTGAAGTAATTACAGTCCATGACAGATGTTTGTATCATCACAAATTAAAAATTATATCTAACACTACTCCCAGTTATTGCCTCTAATGTATGAGGCAGAAGTACGTTGTTTGGGACTTCTAACCATTTCATTGGATCTTCCCCAAATATCTCTCTTTTTAAAGGGTCCTTTTCTCATGTATTTTCAAGTCTAACAAAAATTAGTTGATACCTGTGAGGAAAACATTCAGTCAAAACAGACTTCTGTCTAATGCAGCTATTTTTTTTCATCTCACTAATAACTATATATAATGTGATAATCACATGGAGTCCTTTTGACTAAAATTGCTGGTAATATGATAGAACTAAAATGATTATTAGTATTACCAATCAAAAGATTGAAATTAAACCTCTGCATATTTAAAAATACAGTCATTTGATCAGATTACTAGAACCAAAAGAAAATCAAATCTCATCCAAATCTTATTTATCTGAATTTATTCCTGAATATTATTATTCATGAATGTTAAGTGAATAAGCAATAGAAGCAGAGGCAAGTGAGTATGGACAGGGTTTAGGATTAAAGACTGTATCATTCAGTTCCTGGACTGCATTCAGTTTGAGGGAAAAATAAAAAAGATAAACAATGTTTATCAGCATGGAAGAAGCAAATGACATACATCAGGCATAGCTCATACAAACATATTTTAAATATAATATTTGATAATATCAAAAAATATCCAACAACTACTTCTCGGGATTAGAAGTTCAAATTATTGACTAGTTATTTCACAAGATATGGTTATCTTCAGTCTTGTAACAGTCAATATGACCCAGCTCAGTGTTTACGAGGGAGTTCAGAAAAGACATATGGCAAGGTCTTGGCCAGCTTCACCAAGTTGTTTTACAGTATTTTGGGGTGGTGGAGGTGGGGAGAGGGAAGGGAGAAGACCACATTGATCCGTTCATTATTCATAGAATGTCAAGTTGAAACACAAAGAGAAAGGTGTGAAATTCAGAGATGTTACAAGTGTGGGAGGTAAATTTTCTTAAAGCTAAGGTACTAGATACCAGGTAACACACTGCATATATAAAACTATGAGTAAAACCCAGTTGTTCATTAATATGAATTTATTTTACAGCTTTTTTAACCAAATAAAGGGCTGCAAAATAATTTCTTTAGCTATGTTAGGCTATCAACATTTTTCAAATGCCTTGGAGTAACTTGTCTTTCACTTCAGGTTACAGTTACATTTTGGTCAAAGATACCATGCTCAGTACACTGTAATCTTCTCCTAAATTCTTTGATGCCTATGGGTCTCCAGTGACCTTATTTAAGCAGTTTTCATCCCAACTGCCATTCACCAAGAGATTAAAAATATCTAGATGTGCTTTGATAAAATAAATATTTCAAAATACATAAACTATATTAAACTTCTTGAAAATTTACCCTCCAAGATGCACAAATACAAAAATGTTGTGTCTATGAAGAAACTTCTAATTTATCTCACAAGACAAGAAATTGTACACAAGGTAAAAACAGACTAACTACAGAAAGCCATTGCTACAACTCATGCCATTAGTACTACTTGTTCGTATGGTTCATTTAAGAAACACTTATGTAACTACCAAGTCTTGCTGATGACCATATATGCAAATAGAGATATCCTTTTATACCAAACTCTAATATTGTCCCAGCTCAAAACCAACTAACTTCAGAGCTTTGTAATAAGATTGGAAAATTTACCAAGCTAAATATGCAGTGAATGGCATCATCTTTTTTTTTGCTTTCCCTCATTTCTTTCACATGGAAAACCATACAAGAAAAGTCTTGTAATAAATCCAAGATTAATCTAATTTTACTCTTTTTTTTTTTTTTTTTCCCCTTAAAAGCCATAAGAAGACTAAGCATACACATGTAAGTGAACTTCAAAATGAATAACCTACATTATTAAATTTTGTACAGCCAGGAGGGTTAACTGAATTGACAACTTTGTTTTTCAAATGTCCACTGCTGAAACAGAGATTCTACCTAAACAGTTAACTTAGGAAACTGGGAAAAAGATGGTAACCAGAGTAGTCAAGTCAAACTAGAAACATTTCCAGATTACCTGAGGTGTGGGAGACAGAGGGATTTGGCCAACCTTTTTTCAGTGGTTTGCACGGACAGGACAAGGAGTAATGGCCACAAGATTGAGCACAGGAAGTTCCGCACTGACATGCGAAAGAACTTCTTCATGGAGAGGGTGACGGAGCACTGGAACAGGCTGCCCAGGGAGGTTGTGGAGTCTCCTTCTCTGGAGATATTTAAGGCCTTCTAGATGCCTACCTGGGCAACCTGCTCTAAGGAACCTGCTTTGGCAGGGGGGTTGGACCCAATGATCTCTTGAGGTCCCGTCCAACCTCTTCAATTCTGTAATTCTGTGACTAATACCTATGAGGAACAAAACCAAGAAAAACACTATGTTCACAATACCAACTATGAATTGCACTAAAATGAGAAAATAAATGCTCTCTGACAAAAGCAAAAATGAAACAAAACCAAAACAACAACAAAAACAAAACAACGCTGGACAAATAGAAAAAAAAACAAAGTCCCAAGAGCAAATGAAACAAGAGTAAAATGCAAGCCTCAATTTCTAGTCTTGGAAACATCTGTAAACATTCACGTTTGGAAGATTTTTCAGTAGGTTGTGCCAACTTCCTGAGATACATACGCAGTAAGAAAGCCAGATATTTCAGGTTTATTGTTGTGATTACATGAAAAAAAGTAGAAAACTGTGGGATAATTATTCTGATCTGCTTTGGTAATAATTACACTTCTATCCATTCACTGAGGATTTGAAACTGAGGGTGGAATGCCACAGTGATTTATGAGTTATGCTAATTTAACCCATGTCTTCCCCACAAACAAACCTATTATATTCTTTTATTTACTTACAGCAGTTGCCTGCAAGTCACTAGTGAATTTTATATACTTACAGGAACATCTTTCTACACATACAAGCATGCCACAGAAGATGCTATTACCTGAAGCAGTCAAACTATTGGTCAACAAAAAGTACACCGGGATACCTCCTAAAAACCATTTTCCTCACTGGGGTCAGAGCCCATTCAGCTCTGAAATTTATGAAAGTTAGGAACTTTATGAATTATGAAATTTAACATTGAAGGGTTACCACATGATGGGATTTTATCTGTGCAAGAAAATAAATTTTATTGAGCTTTAAAAATCTGGATAAATTTTAGCAAATATTTATCCTTAAATTATTCTTGTCATCCACAGAAGTCAAGAGGTGTCTTGCCTCTATTATTAATGAGTTGTGATATGACTATCTAGTAAGTTTACTCATTTTTATATATACCTTTTTTATCTGGAAAAAGCATTTCTCAAAAGCATTACTTAAAAGGCCACCAATGAGAAATAATGACTTCAGAGTTAACATGATCTCAGTAATAACATAGTTCTCACATTTTTATACTTTCGTATTTTTAACTAATTGCAAAACTGGTACTCTTCCAACAAGATGTGTCTAGCTATTATGGTCATTATAGAACAAACCAGGAAACTTTATATTATAGCAGGAAGCTGGACTTGGCATTAAACTAGATTTGATTTTTGAAAAAAATATATGGAAACGATTCTATATGCCTGATGCTATTAGATAAGCCTACTTTTTAAGACAATATTTTTTTTATTTATTTTGAAGGATGAGATTTAATTTCATAAATGATAATAGAATGAAATGTTCAAGAAATTTGAGGAAGCAATGGGAAAATAAAGGAACAGGAAGCAAAAATCCTGTCTCTGAAGAGCAGTCATTCATGTTAATAAATATGGAATCAGATAATGAAACAGTAAAATAATCTGAATTTGACTAAATTAAGTATGACTAAAATAATATATCTGCATAGAAAAATTAATGTTTTCTATAAAACTACTATTGAATGCTGAAAACCTACAACTGCATTTTCATTGAGGGAATATAATAAATACTTTTGGTATAGCAGAGAGTTTTATCTATACAAAACATATCCAGAAGAATTAAAGATAAACCTAGGATCACCAAAAATGTTTCAGAGTTGGATTGAAGATGTGTTTTTATTATTATTATTATTATTATTATTATTATTATTATTATTATTATTATTATTATTATTATTATTATTTTTTTTTTTTTTTTTTTCATTATTATTTTTTTATTCCCTATGGACCTCCCAAAACGGGGAAGACAACCTCCTGCAGTCTGCTTCAGTGCCTCTTACAGCCTGTGCACAGGTCCCCAGGTGAGCAGAAACCCAGCGAGCAGAAACACAGCTGTTGTTTCTCCTCGCTCCCCTCTAGTTTCAGAGGTCTGATCCAAAATGCTTAGCCATTCTCCCTTCCAGGACATTCATTTATTTGTTGACAGGTTTATTAAAAGTCCCAACGTGGGGGTGGAGCAGGAGGTGGAGAAGAAGGAAAGGAGTGGGCTGGGGCAATACAGATTGCCAGCATATTTTACATTTCTCTCTGCAGGAAGCAGAAGGGCAGGAGAGCTGTGTGCTTGAACTGCATCGCTGCTGCCTGCAAATCTGGCCCAGCCTTGCGTGCCCCAAAAAGCTCTCTCGTTTCCTTAGCAACCTCATGGAGAGGTTTGGGGCACCTCAGGCCTTGGACTCAGGAGCAGGCAGCTTTTGCTCTCCTGCTGCTACCTTTAGCTAATGAGAATGAACCCTGAAAACAGAAATATTTTAGATGAAAAGGAGAAAACGAGCAGCTTAATCTATATTCAAAGAAAGAGAATATATATATCTCATGCTCTCAGGATGGAGATCTAATCAGGGAATGGGTGGGATGCAGCTCTAATCTCTTTCTCAAGCAGAAAGCAACATATATATATATAGCAAGTTATCAATCCATCCTTCAAAGATTAATATGGGGTAGCAAAACCCTGAAGTCCTTTTGGCAGAAACATGTTACTCTTATTAACAAGCGTATGATAACTTAGATAAAGCCCTTGCAAGGACTGCCACCAAAGTCCAGCTTGCAAAAGATATCTGATTTATAACTGGTTCTAGCCTCCTACTTCAAGTTGTAAAGGGGAAAAAGAAATCTGGTGGTATCATCTAGAGAGCACAGATAGCTGTAAACGTGCACCAAATGTTAACTGTGAACTAGTTTTGTTACTAATAAAACTGAGCCAAATTAGAGAGGAAAAAAAAAGTTAAAGCGTTTACCAATAAAACCCATATGCATTGCAAACCAGGAATTGTTTGGGAGAAGGCCTTGCCCTAGCAGGTTCAAATAATCCCCACAGCATCCAATCCTGTCTGCAGCCATTTGCTATCCCTGCACTGAAGGTCCTGCTCCAGCTGCAGCCGAACAGCATGCACATAACATATAACTTCATGGCTTCTTTCCTTGCCAACCCACCTGTCCTGCAGCATCCACACCTAACCCCAAACTCCTTATGCTTCTGAGGAATGGAGTATCAGGCCACTGCCCTTAAATCCATTCCTGTTTAAGAGGTGTAAATCCATTGTCCAAACTGCAAGTTCATATACCACTTAGGTTGTACTGAATATAATGATAATTATGGGCTGAAAGAGACTGATCACAGAAACTAGTACTCATGAAGGACTGTCAGCACATTGATGTGTTTCTACAGCATAATATGTCACATTCTCTCACCTAGAAGCTTTTAGTTTCTTTTAAAACATTACAGCTGGAGAAGGCATTTAATTTGCGATCTAAAAGTGTTTCAGCAGGTTTTTGGGATTGAGCTATTAAGATCAGTTAAATAGTACCTCTGGACTGAATAGCATTAATGAATGTCAAAACATTACAGACGCTGTCTATAAAAAGAGCATATAGTTATCTACTATTACTGTGTGGTCACTGACAGAACTAATTTCCTGTGGACTTCTTAGATTTTAGGAAGCATAGATTTTTTTCTTAGATTTTGGGAAAAGCAAAGCATACTGTAGAGCATATTTGCCAGCATCACCCAGAAACCTGCCAATTGAGGCTGGGGGAAAGGAAACAGCCTGCAAAATGTAGACAAAAAGAGACATTCATAGACATTTTGCTAACCTACTGCACAGGAGAACTCAGAAGTAACCAAACTGTTGCTTCCTGTACTTCAATAACAGATACACTGGTAGGAGGCAAACGTAGACAGGTTTCTGATCAATTTTAATGGTCCAGGACTAGCACATACAAACAGGAACACACTGGTGCGGTTGAACTGCAAGTGTTACTGCTGTGAAGACTTCGGCAAAACTCTTAACATCTTAACACTGATAACAAAATTGTAGTATTGAAACAATCTTGCATTTACTCCCATTCTGGGAATCGTTTTTTCATTTCCTTTTCCTTCTTTCCTTCTATTTATCCCCCTAAGTAAAGGAAAAAGCTTTTAATCTTCTGAACTGCTACCAGTGTTTTGTCTCAGAACAGAGTTTTCCAAAATTATACACCCCCAAATCAACAATCACATGAATGACTATACAAATTATACTATAAAAAGAAAAAAAATCATCTTTAATTGCTAGCTTTTGTAGCAAATTATTTCATAGCTTACAATTCTCTGCTACAGAGGATTCAAAATGTTGTGCTGGAACTAAAGCCTAGATGAAGTGGACTGCTGTGTGCCTGCAGCTTATGCAGGGGTTGGAGCGAGTCCTAAATGAAACACAATACACATGACAACATGATGAGTTCTGTCAGAGGACAGCAAATATATGCAATTATCTATTATCTTTTAAAAGAAGATTCATGCAGATATTGCTAGTTTAGCATTTAGCTAATGCAGATGGAGAGGAATGATATTAAACATATAGATTTTATTTCTATGATGTACACTGATTCGGTTAATTAGATTAACTCTATCTGAATAGTTATTGTCAGCTGGGCCTGCAAATATAGTTATTGTTTTTGCTTTGAGAGCTCATTTACACTCAGCTAGCTACAAAAATCCTGTTTTGATGAGCACTACTGCTACAGCCCAGAGAGATGGACTGATTAATACGTTAGAGCTATCCCAGCAAAAAAAAAAAAAAAAAAAAAAAAGACTGACGTGGGCAACTGATGACCGAATCCCCTTCCCCGCAGGATCAGCCACACTGAGCCTGCCAAAAGGGCTCAAGCAGGACTGGGGCTGCCGCCTTACAGCAGCCGGAGCAGGGTGCCCACCACCCGCCGGGGCCTCCCTGCACAGTTGCCAGGAGACAGTTGCTGCGTTACAGCCCCTCCAGTGCTGAAAAATAGCGTGGAGGATGCGTTGTGCTCCGTGGAGATGGGATCTGTTACCGGTTGACCGCTCGGGGCTTTGTGTCCTCACTCCTGCAGATTAAGTGGTTTAGGTTTTTAGGAGGGAGTGATTTAGAAAGGTTTCTGTCTGCACGGATGGATACACTTTTTTGATCCGTGCTATATATGAAAGTCAAATGTTTTCACACCCCTTTGGAAACTGCAGTGAGTATTCATCAGTGTTGAATTTTGTCCACAGCTTTTTTCTATTACACTGCATACAGAAAAATTGTGGACTTTGTCATTTATTGGGCAAGAGAAATATCTCTCTCCCTCTTGCTCAATAAATAAAAACATATTTTAAAAATTAGTAACAGTATTTTGTTCTCGCTCAATATTAGGATACAGTTTTCCCCCCTCTCACTCATGAATATGACTCTGTAGCATGTGTCAGAGCTACCTGATGTAAAACATGAAGAATTTAGTTTACTGCTGCTCTTTCTGCCCCTAGTAGCTGGTATCACCGGTCATATTTCTGGCATCTTTTGCAGTTTGCAGGCATCTGTACACACAATATTGTAACTCAGCCACGGAATACAGCCACAAATAAATTTAAAGTACAGAAAATAGAAATCAAAAGTGCCCAGCCTTCATTTTTGTATGAAAAACTGGAAAATAACTAGATCTTAGGTAGCTGGTCAGCTGTAGCCCAGCCTTACTGAAATTATTGCCTTCCCACCCAGTAAGAAGTGAGACTGGAGCTTCGACCTACATGTGAGCACTGGATGCTATGGTGCTTCTCTGGAAGACAAAGACTGTACGTATAACCATGCAGCTGAATGCCAACATAAGAGAGAAGGGACTCCTTCCTGACTAAAACTGCTAAATTTCCATGCAATCAGACAGAGATTTAGGTACCTTCTGAGTGGTTACTGATTGATACTTGACCTACTGATAAAATTACCCACATAACTTCGTAAGAGTTTTTATTGCAACACAGATTTTTTTTTTTTTTTTTTTTTTATTTCAGAAGGCATCCACTGTCATTTTTCTGCAATGAAAAGATGAATTTGGTGAAATAATTATTATTGGCAGCTTCATTTCTCTTCTTAGAGAAAGGCTTCAGAAATAATACAGAGACACAATGAGACCAAACCCTAAACAATTTTTAAATCTCTTCAAGCAGGAGTTGCGCTTAAAGATGATCATCCCAGCTAAGTTAGGGAGATTTGCGGTTGGAGACAGGAATTTCCCCTTCCTCTAAGCTGAAGCCACAACTGCCCAACATGCAGTTTTTGTTGTTGATCAGTAAAAACAGCAGGTGGAGTTGGCATTACCAGTTCATCTAGATTTATTATGTGATCTAAAAAAGAGGAGAGGAAGATTAAGAGTAAGATAGGCTTCTTGGAAACAGTTATTTTGGGTATAGACTAACCCATTCAGTCCTTTGTGTCTAGCTTGTGAGGATGGCATAAGATGGTGTGCCACAAGGCACTGACATAACACAAACCACTGAGCCCCAGGGAGCAGGAGGAGCTGCTGGGTGGCAGCAGGTCAGGCAAAGTGGTCATAATTTTTTGAGCATCCTTAAATTAATTTGGGAGTGGCCTCTGTGAAGAGCTAGATTAGGCACTGTATGCTCAGTAAGATGTCTGAAGAACAAATTTTTCTATGTTTTTAAATTCTCTACAGCATTTTAACATTTATCTCATTGCTTGAAAATTCTGTTACATCCTTCAGTAAGTTCTGAGTGCTTTACTATCTCTGAAGTATGCCTAAGATTAAAGCTGATCATTTGTGTAGATTCAACAGGACAGTTCACTGCACAGAACATTTTACAACTTTATTCCTTTTCCTTCTGTTTTGAAAACTGTCATTTTTTATTTTTTTTTTCTACCTTTCAATTCTAATCCTTTAAGTTAGAGGTCATTTCCTCTTACTACACAGTAGTTTGTTTTCCAAGCATATCTTTCTGAAAATCCAAACCAATGCTGAAAGAGTCAAGGTCACCACTGATATATTCCCTGACTCCTTCATAAAGCGTGACGTTTTTTAAAAATGCCATTTTGAATCTTGGAGGTTCATATTTTTTACCATATTTCCAGTGATTCTGATCTTTGCAATGTTAGTACCAGTTCTCCAGTGCTGGTAACAAGCTTCATAGTTCAATTCTCAGGGTCATTTCCACGACTAAAACCATCGAAGCATTGTTACTTCCCATTCCTCTGCTATCAAGGCAGACCAACAGATAAACAAGAGACAGTGCTTCTGTTGAGAAATTTCATATCTGCACTACCCTCAGAACATCACCTTGTCTTCATGATTTGTTACTGTTCATTTTGTCAGTCAGTTATGAAACCTATGGTGTCTATGAAACCAGACATTGCTCCTCAGGGTAGGCTTATGCTGAAATTGATCTAACAATAAACTCCTATTCCAGTGGTGATACTTGCAGTCATGAGGCCTTCTAGGTGATTCTTGATGGTTAAGCTGATCACTGACCCCATTTTTTTTTTCTTTTTTTTTTTTAAATTTTAATTTTATTTTATTTTATTTATTTCACTTTTCAGCTGGATCTACAAACAACTGCTTTTGGATAGCAGCACTAACCCAAGAGGGATGGTGGGAGCCTGAACCTCAGGACACAGGTACAAGGGACTACAGCCCAGGCTCCAACTGACCTAAACCAAACCTGAAATTGCAGCCTTGGTCTTTATTTTCAGTGTCAGTTGGAAGCAAATTCACTAAACTTTTTATCTACGGCGTTCTTTTTCAAAAGTGCTCCCTTTCATAGGCCCATCCTCTTTAAGCTCCACTGACCTCTAGCAGACCTTCCTATTTCTGGTACATTTGAAAGAAAAAATAACATGAAATTTTATGCCTTTAACTAGTTCTTCCCAAAGATCTTTTTTAGCAACGAGTATTACTGTTTTAACTTTGCAGGATTTAAATTCTTTTATCACTTCCTTATTCACATTTCCAATTTTGAAAATCTAAATTCTTAATTCTAAATAACATTATTTTTTTTTAATTATTTTTGGCCATTTAATTATGTTGCCACTTTGGTGGCTGCATTCCTAATGAATGAAAGAAAGAGAGAAAGAAAGAGAGAAAGAAGGAGAGAAAAAAAGAGAAAGAGAGAGAGAACGGGAGAGAGAACGGGGGAGAGAAAGGGAGAGAAAGGGAGAAAGGGAGAAAAAAAAAGAGGGCAGATCTATTTTGTTTTGAAAGGTGTGAAAGGCAGGCCAGCCTGTGTGGTAGCATGCTAAATTTCCAGTTCCCAAGCAAATGCAAATACTTAAACAGCTGAAGAGAAGTTATGTTTAGTTGAATTCAGAAGGATGTTTTATTGCCTGTAGTCTTAACTGATTATATTTTGCAAGCAAGATATTAATCTTTTGCTTAGCAAGAATGAAATTGTTTAATTTTTCACCCTTAATCTTGTTGTAGCAAGAGTTAGCCTGAAATCTACTGTACCACTCTTTCTCCATAGCAATCAATCTACATAAAGTGTGTGCAGACAGGTCCTTGAGCAGCAACCCAGGACAATTTTGAGTGCTCTCAGGAGCTGGCCTACCTCTCACTAAATTGATGAGTCAGTTGGTCCCTTGTGAAGCCAGTCCTTCACAGAAATATTTCATTTCTTTCTAGTTTCTTCATTACTCTTGTAGACCAGAGACTACTAACTCAGCCCTCTTGGAACTGATGGCATGAAACAGCCACACTTCCTTCCAGACTAAGTAAAGGCATCATTAAAAGTAAAAACCAGTACCCATTCAGAGAAACTTACCCAAAAGACCATTGATGAAATTAGCTTATTTTAGTGACAGATTGTGAGTCACAAATGCATGATTCCCAACCGTTAATTTATTAGGTCATATAACAGTGGAAGAATTTGATCATAACATTATAACACAGCTGTTTTATTTCAGATGTGGAATGAGTCCAAGTATTTGATAATTATGCTGCTTCAATTAGTGGCAACTCAAGAGTGAGTTAATACGTATTGTTTGCTTCCAGGCAGGAAGCCCTGGGAAGCTCACAAACAAGTCTGAGGATGTGCAAGTCTGCTGGGCTGATACGCAATATGCTATGTGAGGCTGCAGTATGTCAACAATATGTACCTTGCTGTCCCACAATGAGTACAGTTCACAGCAGTTAAGCATCAAAATTTACATCTTCTGGTAAAAGGGTGAGCAAGGAAGGCATAAGAGGAAGAGGGCTGTTGGATGTAATAAAGTCCTTGATGAAGACTCTCATAATGAAATAGAACCGATTAGCATACCAGCAGTGTTAGTAAGACAGATATGTTTGCAGTCTTCTGTGTTGTTTGTTTGTGTTTTTTTTTTTTTTTCTCCCAGAAATTGAAGCCCATTTCTATGTTCATTTCCCTGTATTAGAAAATGATAGTTTATTCTTGCTTTCTCTGTCCTTCCTTTTTCAAAGCATATTTGTCTTATCCTTAAGGCAGGGACGTGCTGTCAATATTTTAATAATGTTACCATAATATGATCATCTCTAGTAAGCAGCTCTAGTATTAGAGCCCTCTGATGATCTGGAAATCACTCCATGGAGAGCCTAGGAAACATTAGCTTTTGGTTCACCCTAGAAAAAGCCTGCAGTGCTGTATTATAGTGCAACTGCAGATCTTTTACTTCCATAAGAGAGACAAGGATGGAGAAAGGTTGTCAGCATTAACCACTGTGGTTGCCATTCAAATTTGCCCTTGGCAGTGAAGTAGAACAGGGGAAAACAGAGAATCACACATTATCTTTTCAAATTGCTGGAGAAAAATATAGAGGAGAATCACATTATCTTTCTTCTTTACACTATCACCTCCCTAGAAAGTTTATCCATACCCAGCCCTGTTATTTAACAATGAGGAGTGTAATTCCACTTTCACATATGATTTACTGGCACCTACCCATTCAGAAGTTGTCACCTTAAACCACCAAATAACAGCACAGTTTGTGAACTTTAATAAGACAAGAAAACCATTTTATCACATACATGGCAATGTCACATTGTTTTCAAAAGGTAGCAGAGGCCACCTATTTAGGCCAGTTAAAGCATACTCTTCTGTGACATTTTGCAGGTTACGAAGGAGGAGAAGGGGTGGGCAGGGAAGGTTACAAAGCTTTCTTTGATCCTTAAAAAAAAACAAAAAACAATACCTCTTATGCTTGGCTAGGATACAAAGGGGTTAATATTATTATTCCCCATCACTTGCATTACTCAGAAAAATCCCGGCAGACTGCCAAAACTGCCATATAACATGAACAGCCTGAAGAGTTGGATACATATGGTAGCTGAAGCAGCTACATCCAGCTAATGCTACCACCAGAATTAGTAATGCAGTGAGAAGAGGGATCAGGACTGCATGTCTCTCTCTTGCCCCCGTGCAGGGGCCATGCCCTCCTCCCTCTCTGGCAGCAGGCAGAGGGGAAGAAAGATGAGGTGGGGACCAACCCCTCAAAGATCCACAACCTCTGAACATTTTTGAACAAGCCAGAAGCCCCAGACATCTGAGAAATGCTCACAGAACCTTTAGCTCTTCTCGGAGATAGAAAACACGTAGCATTGCTGTACTCTCATTCTTCAGTACTGGCTCTTTGAATACTATTGAGTTCTGAAGTCTAATCTTGACTATGAGCTAAGATGTACCGTCTAGGATAGCTCTGCTTGAACTACAGTATTACCTATACTAATCAATAGAAGAATCAGCTGGTACATGTGGAATTAATATTAAGAACACAAATCTTCGGACATCAGAGGATGAAAGGACAGTATGTGTTCTACAAAATGCAATCTGGTTTTATCTTTTTAAGAAATTCTTAAAAAATGAGGAATTTAGGTAATAAACAATATTTTTGTAAGATAGGTCAGGATTTCTAGATGCTAAGGAGTGCTAGTTTTATGCTATTTTGTACACACACACGTTACAGTAAAAGCCTTGCTTACATATTATGCTGTAGATACTGATTCAGTGCCTTAGTATATAACTGTATGTATGATTATTTTCAAATGTTTAATTTTTCAAAACAAGGACTTTCATTGTCTTCCTACTGGTATTTATGCAGAGAGACACAGACCAGGTTTATCCAGCCCAACTTAAATGCTTGCCTGAAGCGTCTTCTGAGCATCTCTGTCCCTAACATGGGACGACCTGGCCCTTGCTTAGAGCAGTTGTGGTTTGGAGTCCTTTGAAAAGAAA
This sequence comes from Aythya fuligula, assembly GCF_009819795.1. Lineage (NCBI taxonomy): Eukaryota > Metazoa > Chordata > Aves > Anseriformes > Anatidae > Aythya > Aythya fuligula. The sequence goes on from NC_045563.1 coordinate 47,977,265, forward strand.
TCCTCACAAAGCCAGAGATTTAGTTTTGTAAAGAAACATACTGTTTTATTTTGTCTTGGATAGGTCTTTGTGATGCAGGCTTATTCTAAAAACTTGACCCGTTGAAAACTTTTTAAAGTGAAGTTCCAAACAGTCTTTCATCAACATTTATTCTTCCTTGAAATAAACCAATATGCATTTGTACTCCACCCTCTGGTGGGTTCACACTTTGAGATAAACTTTAAAAACCTCTTACTCTGTTTGCAGTGAATAGCATCAGAAAGACCTGATCTGTAATTTTTTAGTGTCTGTAATTTTAATGGGACAATTTTCAGAGTAAACTTTACTTTAAACTTTACTGTAAGACAGTTTGTTGTATGTGCAGGAGAGGGTGATAACCAAAGCAAATCAAAACTAATTAAAATAATAATTCAAGAGAGACACTTCATCCAAAGAGATTATTACAGAACAATAAAAGAAGTTGCTGTGCAAACATGGCATGTTTTATTGAAGGCAATGTTTCTCTATTCAGAACCCTATGGACTGGAAATCAAAACCAGAAGGGGGCAAAAAAGTGTTCCTGACCTATTGGAAATGATGAAATTTAAATATTAGAAGAAAAAAAAAAAAATCCCCAAGTGAAAAACAACACACCATTAGCAGTTTTCCACAAAGACCTTGTGAGGACAGAAATGCCAGACAACTGTCAAACCAGCCAATATGAGAAATTAGCCAATAATACTAACAGACTCAAATGTCTGCTAAAAAGGAAGTATGCTACTGAGCCATTTCTCAGTGCCAACTGAAAACACGAACACAGGCCAGCATTTGGATAAGTACTATATATATTGCTCCCTATTGTGAAAGCCCAACAAACAAAGACAAGATTTAACAAAAAAAAAAAAAAAAAAAAAAAAAAGGGCAATCATGAATCATGAGATTTCAATAAAAAGATGAAAGCCAAATGCCTACATATTTTTTCCCAACTTCACAGATTTATAACAACAATATTTAAGGATAAGAATTCAAAGTTTTACTTTTAAATAAGTATTATTTTTATAAGATAATGACAGCAAAATATGGGGATTTAAAAATCAAGATAATTGGAAATATAAAAACGAAAGACTTGGAAGCCTAAAAGCTGATAGTTCTGAAAATACCAGCAAAAGATTCACAGCAACTGAACATGCCTGTGTTTCAAATCTAAGTACTTGCCAAAAGTGCAGAAAATAGTCCCACCCAAGGTATTGGAAAAGTGTGATAGATCCAAACTATATGCATCATTTTGGAAAGACTATTCTGGCTGTATTCACTTTCCTTAAGTCATAGGCTGCACACTTTAAAGAAAGCTGCTTCTGCACAACCTATGTACCTTTAACAGTAATCTAAGATAATCAGCAATGGAGCAAACTAGCTGTAATACACATCTGCTTTGTGTTTTAGTGAAAAAAATAATTAAAACAAAACAAAAACATCCCCCTTTCACAAATACACACACCGCCTGTATTAGCAACTGTTTAGACAACCTAAATCTCAGCCTCAGCAGTTCAACTGCAGTTACACACCTGTCCTAAGACTATCATTAACTTATGAAGCTACTGATAAAAGTTTCCTACTACTCACAGACCTCAGTTCTCCACAGCACAGCCATGTGTGAATATGGTTAATATTGGTTGAATGATAACATTAATTTCCTTCATCTGCATATATGTCAGCTGTTTAAACTCAGGCTGGCTCCTACAGCAGTTTAAACTCAACTATATAACATGCTACTGAAGTTAACAAAAATATCCCTCTGAGTCTGTTCTGCCAAATGAGCTATGCAAGTGATAAGGCGGTTCTACTTAATCCTAGTATTTCTTCATCTAGTTTTATATGTTTATTTTCTGTAAATATACAACGTTTTCTAAAATGTGGATTTGTACAATTATGTCAATTTTGAAAGTCGATACTTAGAATGGGATTATTTATCTATACAAAACTTTAATCATGTCACTGATCCGGTGTTTATTTTGAGTAAACATGTTGAAAAGACTCTGTACTGATAATTGCATAACAGCATCAGTTTTGCATAAAATCATCACTCAAAAAAATTAAACAAGTTATTGTTGTTTAAAAATAAACAACAAAAAGCTTCCTATAGAAATTTTTAAGAAATTTGAATTTATATAGAAATTTATAAGAAATTGGGATAATGACATCTGTTTGTGCAATAAGAGCAGTAAAACAGACTAACTACACAAAATTAAAAATATTTTTAAATAAACAGAAAGGCAAGCTGATATTTAAATAGCAATTATGTATGTGTTAGAATGCAAATTAAGGGGGGATTCCACTTATAATTTCTCTGTAATGTTAGAAAGCCAACAGTATTCGTGTTCACAGGAACTTGATGAGTTCTTGATGAGATAGCAGTGTAACTTCTATGAGGTAACATTTTTATGTTCCAAATCCTTTCTGTTTTCTGTTGCTAAATACAAGAATTTATCAAATACAAAACCCCCTTCAGATATGGAATAAGCTATATACATAGCCTTCCTATTCCAGTTACAGTCAATATTAGCATTAATACAACCTAATTTGTATGAAATGAATGTAGCATTTATTTGCTTCAATCTTTCTTGAAAGGGAGGGGAAAAAGGTCAGTGTCTAAATTACAAGATTTAATGTAGCTCGATTAGGTGTATTTACGTAGAGGATCCAGCCACCATGCCTAGACTTCAGAGCATTTACCCATCATGAGAATGTTTTTTACTCTGTGTTTGAGCTTCCAGTAAACCAGCTGAAACATAGACACATAGATAAGGCAATTACAATTAACACAGAGAGCTAGAACTCTGTCTAACAGAACTCTAAAATGCAATTTACCCCACCAGTTTTGTAGGGATAACATTTTGCAGATTTTAAAAGGACAGCAGTGGTCCCTTTTGTGCTACTGGTAGCACAAGGGTGGTTTCTGTAAGTTCTGACCTGCCAACGAGAAGCATCATGTCTCCATACTGAGGTTCTAACACCTTTACATGTGGGACAAGACTGAGGCAGTTTGTGGCTTTTCTACAGAAAATTACCTCAGTTAATATGCTGTGTAAGAAAAACACAGCAGCACCACAAGAAAGAAGCAAAAGGAAAAAAAGAACTGAACAGCACTTCTGGAGAAGTTTGCATAGGATAAAGACAAGAGATGGAAAAAACAGTTACAGAAAAATGAGACTTTTGGATGAATAGTTCCAGTCACTGATTCCTGGACAATACATCATTTCCTGCTCTGAAAAGCAGCCTATTTGTAAGGTGTACACTTGATTTCTATTAAGATATCTCAAATGAATTCTAAAAATGCACAGGGAATTATGGAACCAAATACCTGCTCACAAACAAAACACATCTTAAATTAAATCCTCAAACTGTATGTTATTTGCCAAAAAAAAAAAAAACACACAAAAATTTTCCGTAATAGGAAAAATAAATAAAGCATATTTAGATATTAAAATTCTAACAACAAACTTGAAGAAAATGCTTCCAATAAACACTTTCCTGGTCACATAAAAACAGTCCTTTCTTTAATTTAGCAGTTAAATTGAGTCATAATAAGACTAAATAAACATGCCCAATGCACTGTTAACAACTCACAAGTCTGTCAACAACTACTGCCTCACACAAATCTATCAGTGCTGAAACACCAAGCCACAGGTTGGTTCCATTAAAAGCAGTAACATTGCTTGAAGCTTGTTTGAAGAATAATCCTTCGGTATCTGCCACATAGACTTGCTTTTGAGAGCTCAAAGCAGGAGCTTCACACATATCCTAACCTATATTTAGCATGCAGGCTGGTATCAAAAGTATGCAAGGTTACAACATGTTGATATCAGTGCAAATCCAAGCTGAGTCTTCATGAAAAGACTTTTTTTTTTTTTTTTTTCTTTTTTGTTATCTTTAATGCCAATTCCATAGCAACCATAAACTAGTAAATCGTGGATATTTCATGGTAAAGTTTCTTTCTGCAATGACTTATTCTGCCCAGGATTTCCATGATCCTCTCTTAACTCTGTTCTTTACTCCATACACCTATGACATTTGACCAAAATCAACACTTTTTGTTCCAGACTGTAAATGGATTCTTCTATTTACAAGCATCTTTATGCTTGTAGATTTTCTCTTCATCACCAAGCTGCCTAATTTTGCCCTAATAAAAGTTCACTCTTGAAAAACTCCATTAAAACTTTGATGTATTTGCTAGGATAATTTTCAGTGCTCTGATCAGCAAAGCTTTCAGAGACCTTCACATCCAACCACATCCAGCACCTCAAAGTTGCTACTTGGCATGAAGACTATCCCAGAGTTCTTATTTTGAAAACAGAAAGGCAAAACTATCACCACAGAGAAATAATGTTTTTGTAACGGGTGAGAACTTTGTACCACCAGGTGAGGGGAACTAGAAATCCTGCTTTCCAGATTACTGCTAGAACATATGAAGCAAAAATGAAGCAGAAGAGAGAAAGGATTATTATTCTGTATTGTATACAAGAGTTTCTGAAAATATTTGTATCAGTGTTACAATAGAATATAAAATGTAATTTCTAATCTGATTGATTTAAAACATATTTCGATTTCCTTATCAGATAAATTTGCCAACTCCCATAGTTACAAGAAGTAAGAACTGCTTTGAATGTAATAGAACAAGCCACACATCTTCAGAACCAATCTTCTGTCATTACCTTCTCTCTCACTGCTTTCCTTCATAGCTGTACACTAAGCTCAGAGGAGCTCAGCAACTCTGGGAGAGATGAGCACCTGCTGACTGGGCCCCAGCTTAGCATACCTCCAACACTGAATTCTTTCACATCGATTAAATCAGAAAAAAAAAAATAAATCACTGGATCATATCTCAAATTATTTTGCCTTTTGTGCCCCTTTTTTATGATTCATTAGAGAAGACAGACCCTTATACTGCACCCTAATACTGTGTGAGGACCTGGATTAGACAGAGGTAGAAGTTTGTGATTTTTCTTACATCTACAAACACATCAGGATGAGAAAAGAGTAGGGAAGGAAACATTTTGCTTAAAGGATTAATTCCAGATCCATGATCACTTCTCCATGCAGGACACATGCTACAATCTGAATGCAAAAGAAATTATAATAACAGGAAGTAGAAATTCTGCTACATTGCATTCAAAAGTTCAGAATTTCCCTAAATCACAAGTGTTTCTGCAGTTATCAGCACCCACACAAAAGTGACGAAGAGCCTGTTCGTGTACTAACAGGAAGGGATTTATCTAGCCCCTCTGAAATATCTAAACCAGTTTATGAACCCCATTCCACAGTATAGGTTAAAAGATCATGGTTATCAAGAAAACCAAATGACTACTTCTCAAGTTCTGGAGTTTTCATTTGCTTTTTCAGGTCTGGAGGTTACAGCAAGGATGTATTTGGATAGTTTGAGACTGCGTATATTGGAAAATGAAGCTATTTCTTCAGAAAACCAGAAACTTTGGTTGAGGAGGAGGAATGGGTAGGAAGAGAGGGTATGGTTTCTGCTCATGAAGCGTGTGATAGCTGTGTATCAAGCAACTTCCATTTAACTTCTGGACAGACTTCTGTTTCATGAGACAACTACCAGGTGAACATGGCTGTTCAGCATCACACAAGTTGATTGCCAGTCTCAGAATAAGAAAAAGAAAACTGACAATAAAACAAACAAACAAACTACTAAAACATGAACACACACATGCAACTCCACTTTACAGTATTTCTTTTGCTTGTGAGGAGAGACTTAAACTAAAATGCTTAGCCCTCCTGAAAACAGAAAAAAGAAAAATTCCAGGTATTGGATTAGTTCTGCTGCACCACTCAGCAGCAGGAATTTATCAATTAATTCTCCACCATTTGAAACAACTCATCTGTTTTCCTTCACTTATAATTTTGTAGATTTGTAGAAACATCCCCCAGTTAGAAAAAAATGTATTTTCTCTGTAGGCACAAGTACTGTTTTTCATATAGTTCCACTCCGGCAACCAGGTTTCCATAGTATCAAAGACTAAAAAAAGCCAACAGGCTTCAGAGAAATTAATTTTAATATAATGTCTTCTGGAAATCTCTAAACTATACCTTAAAAATTGCATTTATTTTTATGGAGTCTTAATACCTAACCTCAAGACTTAAGAGCTGGAAAAGGCAGAGTTGTATTACTGTTGCATTATTTTAATGGAGGATAGGCAGACGCCTGCAAAAGCGAAGACTATGCATAGCTGTGCTTTCTGTGAAACACTGGATGGCCAAGATGGCTGGATGCCACTGGATCACTTCTGGGTGGCCAAGAACTGGCTATTTATAAGCAGCTTATGTTTAAACAAATTTGCTATTTTTAGAGGTTGTGTAGTAGGAAGTCAGGGAAATGCTGGCTTTTATATTCACAAGAAGCCAAAAAGCTCCCTGTGGATAGCTCCACACTCCACTAATGTCCCAGGAGCTTTGGCAGCATCCCTCAGAATATAAATGTTGGCTAATTTCTCTTGAAAACAGAATCATCTAGGTCAAAATGCCTTAAGACTAATCACAGAGAACTGAATGGACACAGAACTACTTCTGACTGTTGCTGCCCTTATCACCAAAATTCCTTCCAAATCCTCCTCTCAGAGAAACATAAAAAGCAGTTATCAGCATCAAATAGGTACTTGTTACATTTTTGGTAAATCAGATAAATACCACCATTTTCTCTTGCACCTTGTGAACACAAGCCTAATATATACCTAATGTAAAATCAAGGCTAAAGAAAAACACTCCCCAGTTTTGCTTGCAGCCTGGTTTTGTATGTCTGACAACAGCAAAGTGATTTCATTTTTGTCTGCTTTTCAGTCTTATTTTAAAGCATGTTATTTGCTTAAGCGTGAATAACTGAGCTCTTGTAAGAACCAACTTTTTCTTTGTCTGCCCCTTTCCATCTATGCTGACAAAGCTAACAGCTTTATTGATGTATTTATAGAATAAAATGAGATTGGTTCATCTTCTTTATGATCACACTGAGCACATTCGGAATACCATCATTTCCTGCAGGTTAGAGTCTTCATTTAAAAAAGTAAAAAGAAAGAGCCAAAAGAGTTGTCATTTTTCTACAGTGCTTTTGTGTAGATCCAAAGCACTTTGAAGGCACAATACTTTCATTCAGCTGTTATCACCCATTAAAAAAATAAGTAAACAACAACAAAAAACACAAAGCCTCACTGACTGAATTTAAATAGAAAGAAAACAAAATACTTTTCCATCAAGTGAAAATTGATTTGAGCAGCCAGAGCCTGCTCACGTATAGTGGATTCTTCAATAGTCACACCAGAGCTGTTCTTCCAAGACCCCACTGTCCAGCTTGTAAGCACAAGAGTTTCAAAACCAACACAAAGGAGGAAAATTGCCTTTGGACTCTGACAACTTTCAGCTTAAGAAATGTTAGGGGGATGCTTGTGTTTAACAGATACCGTTTACAGATGTCACCAAGAGGATTATGACTAACCAGTGAACAGAAATTATCTTTATCCTTTCACAGTTGGTTAAATCAAATTGTGTATCACCTAAATATTCAGATTTCAAAATAGTGGTGCCCAGTCTAGATGTGCAGGATCTGCTCTACCTCTGAGTTGCATGTTAGTGAGAGCCCTGCTATGCTCACTATAACCATGTACGTACATGCACACAAACAGCCTCTATATTTTATATATGTCTGCGTGCATGTGCATGTGCTGAAACACTGCAGTACTGTTGCAGTTTTGCAACAGTAAATCTCCTTTAAAATCTAGTTTGTACAGCTGAACACAAACCTCAAGGAGATGCTGTCTAGGAACAGAACTGCTCAGAGAGCTCAACCATGAGCCTCACTGTTCCCCTGCTTAATATGCGAAGACAGAGGCTCACTGCATGCACAGGAGGAGCAGCCAAATTGGCAGCAAAAAGCCTAATATAAGATGGTGATGTAGAGTGGACATTACTCTTCTGGTCCACTAAAAGGCCTATGTTTGACAGGTAAAGACAGCATAAAAAAATTGAAGATTTTTTTTCTCCTCTTACACACAATATTATTAAATTGCTATTGCTATTACTAGAGTAGTAGGATATTACTAAAATACTGCATTGAGCTGATGTTCACAGTTTTAGAAGGATATGAACAAAGTTTCAGAAAACAACTGCAAAAAATTGCAATGTGATAAACTGTTATTGTGAAGACAATAACAAAATCTCAGTTTATTTCAGGAAGAGAAAAAAATATCATGGTCTCTATGTAGCTTCCTTTAAAAAAATTAGATTTATATCTCATGGCAGAAGCTAGAGAGGTTCAGACAAAAAATAAGAAAAAACTCAGCCACAGGGTAATTAATGAAGCTTACTTAGGGATGGAAAGGTTTCTCAATTGCTAAAGGGACTTAAATCAGTAACAGATGGCTTAGTATAACCACACTAATTCATCCAACTGAACTATTCCGAAAAATGATGAGAACTCTTCTATTATCACCTCTGGTTTTGATCTCCGAATCACATCTTGATTATTATTATTTTTAAATTAATAATACACTTTTAATCTACTTTATATTTTAATTTGAACCTAAACAAACAGCTATTCTACTCTGATGACAATAAAATTTCAATTTATCTGGAAAAATAAGTGATTTTATGGCACAAGAATGCAAACTTCAACCCCTCGTTTAGAGAACTAAAGCATTATTATGTTAAAATATTACAGAATTACTTTCAGTTCTGATTATTGATATTACAGTGTTATCATTTGATATATGATAACACTGTAATAGATGAAAAATCCCCATACATCATATCACCACACCTGCAAAAACAGCTATACATTCATAGATAACAACAATAACAGCTGATAATCCACTGGGTGTTAATTTAATAAAATAATCTATATTCTACTATTCTAACAGAAACAAAATTCTTCTGACACACACAAGAAACTCTTTTACACTAACAAATCTCTTTAAAGATAGTTATAGTTGTATATTTCATCGAAGCAAATCTCAAAACCAAAAAAAAGACCAAACCAAAACCAAATTAAAGCCCCAAAGCCCCCAAACTCCCAAGATTCTTTGAGTCAATTTGTAAGGCAGCTCTTTTTGAATGGTTTTTAATAGTTCCTCTGCTTATGCTTAGTTTGAGTTCTACACTAAAGTTAATAAAGGTTAGGCACATAAATATTGTTAATGAATAAGAGATTTAGAGTCAGAGCTAATACATGTCCTTCCTGCAAATACTTCAAGTAACAAATCAAATCAGCTCATGATTCAATATTTTCTGATGAAGTCTTCACAGGCTGGAGCAGGTGTATTAAAGCAGTTCAGTCATACTCATGAATTCACAACAGCCTACAATGGCTTTATAATTGGTGTATACCTTAATGATGGCTGTAGTTTCTGAAATCCCCCTCTAATGGAAGCCATAATGTTTTAGGTTGCATAGCACCTGCACTAACATGGTGCTTTATTTTTATCTGTCTTTTTAATTGGGCAGATATTGAGATGAATAGAAGATCAACTAAAAGAAGGGAAAAGAAGCAAATAGGGCTAGCTATACAATCTCTCTCAGCTATAACACTCAAGTCATAACCATACTCCAGTTCTGATTGTTTATCAAAGCAAAGAAAAATCATATGAATTGATAACTTGTATTGCTTATGAAAATACACATATAATGAAAGCTATCTCTGGCTAACTGTTTCAGCTCTAAAATTACTCATATTCTTTCCCAATACATTTGTGCTCTATCCAGAAAAGCCACTAAACATTATATGTTTATCATAAAAAAAAGATCATGTTTGAAGCAAGGATAAATATATGTATGTATATATCTCAGAAATTTCAGCAAAGAATCAGCAAACACTGTATCTCCATAAGCAAGTTTAACATTAATCATTGAAGTCCCATGCTGAAATTAATTGTATAGGTTGGACAAATCATTACCACGTGGCTTTTCAGAAAAAAACTGCAAACTTGATAAAAACTCTGTCAGATGTTAAAGTGTGCCAGCCCTCTTTCTCTTCTGTGTACCTGCTGAAGCAGGACAACACCTTTTCTTTTCTTTTTATTCCCCATAAAGCTTTTATCTGTTCTGCTCAATGTGCATCGCCTTCAATACTGAACTACTTTAGCAAGCTCAGTAGCTGTCGTTGAAGTTTTTATCCCCTTTGGAAGTCCAAGAGACCATAATTACACATGAGGAAATGATGCTTTCTGTTCACCTACACTCACGATCCTTTCTGCTTCCAAGGAAAGGATTTATCTTCCTGTCAAACCTGTCTTTCCATACAGTGAGGAAAAAAGCTCCTCTTACCTCCATGACCCCAAGTCACCGAACTTGCTTAATTAAGAGTGAAACATCTGCTCTCCCGTGCATTTTGCCCTCTGCCAAACTGGACTCTCACTTCCCTAAAGCCTGACGCTTGCCGCAAGTGTTATAAATGGGACTAATTAGGATCCTAGTTGCCCATTAACTCCCTTTTTATTAATGTGACATTTATGATAAATGCATTATATTACTTACAAATGGTTAAGATGGCACTTACACATACCAACATAAACTTTGGAGTCATGGAAGAAATCATTTGACAGTAAGACAGACTAACTACACCAGTTATAACCATGCACTGCAGCGTGGAGCACGTTCAGCTCTGAGCAGTTCAACACAAGAAATTAAGTAGTTTGGCATTCATAAAAGGGCAGGTGTGCTGGTCATCTATATTTCAACAGCAGCATCTTTTCTGCATCAGTGTAAATATCTTCAAGCATGGCTCTCTATAGCTAGGCAGCATTGTGCACTACACAAGTAGCTCATAAAAGAGGAAGAAAAAAAAAACACAACCCTGCATTTTCTCCAACGTAAAAGTCTTCAAAACCATCAAAGTTGTGATTTCTCAGTATTATTGTATCCTCTTAATTAAATCGCAAAATTCAGAACAAAATACCATGATGAACATAAATTACATAGAAATGGATCAGATTTGCATGTAACAACTGCTTCTTTCAAAATTAATTACAAATATACTGGCCTGTGTAAAGTATGCATTAATGCCCTGATTCAGCAATACATGTGCATGTTTAACTGTTCTTCCAGGCTAAGGCCAGGAGATGATTGTCTGGACAATTAATTCTAGTTCTTTCATTTGCAAGAAAACTAGTAAATCTTTGAGCAGAATTAGCTATCCCAGACTTCTTGAATCCTTTCATAGGGTTTAAAAAAATCCATATGCATAGTTTTCATCCTGTAATCCTATCTATTAAAGTACACATTATTCACCATCAAATCTATCTATGAAATCATCCAGTACAGACTATTCATACTTCCTACAGATTAAAAGCCTAACAAGAAATCAATTTCTAAAACCAAAGCATTGTTAACAAAACAAAACAAACAAACAAAAAAAGCAAACAACAAACCAAACCAAACCTTGTCTTAAAAATCATGGCTTTGAAAGCATCCTTGCACAGAGGACATATCAGTACAATTTATAAGCCATCATCAAGCAGTTTGCTATACAATCATTCTCAAGTAAACAAACAATAAGAAAAATGTATGTTGAAGGTACAGATAAAAATGCACATTTACTTTAAAAGTCTTCTAAGCCTGTTCTTTCATTGTGACAACTATTTAAATTCAATCATCATGGGAGATCAAGGCACGCAACAAATGAAAGGTGTATATTCTATCCTCTCCTGAATGGAAAGGCCAGGTCTGTAGAGATAAATGCTATGGCACCAGTAAATATTTTAACAAAATAGATATTTATACCTGAAGAAGGGGAAACCAAAACAAAACAAATAGATTTTGCAGATTTTAATCACCCTGGAAGACCTATTTTCAAAGAACCACAGTATCACTTTGTTAGTCGTGGAGGGGTTGTGGGGAAAGAGGAAGAAAATCCCCAAACATGATTTTGTTGCAAACTGACAGGTAACACTAGAAAGGAGTACCAACTATTGCAACAAAACCTGACATCCCACCCAAAATTTCTCCAAAATATATAACGTCATGATATTTTTGGTATGACTGAAGATATTATTTAAATACACCATTTTTATAAAGTAGTTTATATAGTAATCTACCATTCTATTTTTTTTTTTTTGTATGAGTACAGTGCACTGTTGCAAATATTTAATTTCAACCTAAGTCATTTGCTTTATTCTCCATGGTTTCCCAACAGCACTAGATCATTGATATTTCTGATTGCAGAAACAGTTGCATAAGAAGCCATTAATTTTGGTGACTCTGTAAAAATATTTAGAAGATCACAGAATTGATAGCCTGCAGTAAATACAGAAATTAATGAATTCAATAATGCCAAGAAAAACCAAAATCCCCAACTTTCTTTGCTATTATATTCTTTGCTTTCTTTGCTTTGTATTCCCAAATGACAAAAAGCATAAATAGAAACTTCCTAGGCAACCTGAACATTGTTCTTTTTACTGCTTTCCTCAATGCTGCATGATATTTAAAAATAGATAAAGTGAAATATGTTACCGGTGCTAGTGCACTGAACTTACTTTTTCAAAAATATCATACACTTTTTCCAAAGTAAATTCTACAAAGGGAACGTCTTTCCCCAGCAGAGCACTAACAATTAGATGTCACGATCTCCTACCTCGATCAAAAAGTCCCCGGTTCTCAGGCCAGCTTGCCATGCTACTCCCCCTTCATCCACAGATTCCAAGTACTGCAAAGCAGGAAAGGCTGGAGTTGGGGTGAATTCTTCAATTGGTGTGTCAGCTTTAAAAATAAATACCACATTAAAAAGATAGTTAGGGAATGCTTGAAAATACCACTTGATTAAAGGCCTATTATTGGCCATTCAAATTTATGGTTTAAAAATGGTGGGTGCTAAAAGTAAGAGGACTCTGCCTCAGATAATATCAAAATGCTGGGAACAGAGTGCAATCTCTCTGCAATAGCAAGCCACAGGTCTTCAATTCAGAGAGAAAAATGCATGCTTCTTTACTGACAGAAATTAAATCAAGCTGTATGGGGCAATAGCTGGATTCTGAGTATTCCAGGACTACTTCATGTAAACCTTTCGTATGCCTAGCAAAATGCTTGTAACTCTGGAAACATCCAACTATAAGGGAATTATTCACTGTAGCCAGAAGAGAGCATCCAGCTGAACTAGGGGGAGAGGAGGGTGGGTAACAGGATGAAAGAGATCAAAGTAATTTTTTCTTCTAGATGTAGATGTGTATTACAAAGAAGATAGTAGCAGAAAGCACTTTTATTGAAAGGAGACACAGCAGGCCTTGTACCAGCCCTCTCTCTCTCTGTCACGTACACAGACAAGCAGAAAAGTCCTTGGGTCTTTCACCCGAGGTGCCCCCACTGTTACAGAGAAATTCAGGGGGAAACAGTTGGGCTTACACAGAGAGAGTAACCTCTGCTTAATGCACAGACAACTCATGGCAATGGGTTAACTAAAAGGTAGCACTATTGGCTTTCCTAGCAGAACTCCAAAAATATTAATTTAGCTAAAATAAGAAAAGCATTTACAACACTGAAAATCTACGGTGTCACTGGTTTGGGGGTGTGGGAAGGGGGGGAGCAAAAATGATGTCCCAGGAATGAAGATATGGAATATTTTTCATGCTCAAGCAAGGCAAGGGAGAACCCATGGAAAAATGAGGGGGAGCAAGAGGTGGGACATACCATCATATATATTTTTTAAATACAAAAGGAGCAAACTGGACTGAAAGTTAAAAAGCAAAGCATTAAATAGAATGCTTTTTTTAACTCCTGAGAATGCCATTATTTTAGATTTTAGTCTACAGAAAAGTAACATGCAGTTTAACATATGAACAGCTTTTAAAATGAGCACACTACAGGCCATGCAACATACGTGCAGCTTCTGAAGATATAAAAAAAGATCATATTTTCATACTAAAACTGCACCAATGTCACCTTGCAGAAGATCCACACCTATTTTAAACAAAACATCACTCTCTTGTCTATTTCTATTCAGAGACCTATTTAAACAGACTGACATTTGAAATAAAGAAGCAGGTTTTATAAGGAAAGCAGGTTTCCCATAGTTAGGTAAACTGCATAACAAAACAGATTAACGACAAAATATTACATATACCAACACAGTAAAAATACAGACAAAACTTTCTCCCCCCCAAATGATTATACAGTGCTTCTCCTATATAAAAACGCAAACTGCTTCAGACAGAAGCCACTAAAATCTATCTGAGTAGTACAGCATACAGAGAATCCTGTTGTCTAGCAACCAAGTGCACCAAGAATAATTCCTGCTTATATTCAGAGATGTATAAATTTCTTCATGCCCGTGCACATTACACACACACACACACAAAAGCACATACCTTTTGCCCCTCTGAGCACAAATCCAAATCCTTCATTGTCTTTTTTCTGCAGGACCACTGCCTTTTCTTCTATTATGCAGTCACTGTAGAGAGAATTCCGAGGATAGCGACCATTATTACATCCCTTCATCACCACTGTAGTAGCTGCTCCTCCAGTGTGCAGGTTCATCATCATCACAGCCCGTTAATCAAATAATATTGCAGTAACCAAGCATGGGAAAATATATAACAAATAGCAGCAGGAAGATGACAAAGACTAAGCCTGATGATAAAAGAGAACATGACAATGCAACTTAAAAAGAATAAAAAAGGCAGAGAGGAAAAAGAAAGAAGAAGAAATCATGCATGGTGGTTTGTGTTCTATATGAATGACTGAATGAACATGTGATCATGTAATCTGTGGGCTAGCTAGGACTCTAAAAGGAAAAAAAGTAAGTGAACTGAACGACAGTATCATTAATAAACTCCTCAATCGTGGATGTACCAGATGCATCTTCTAGTGAAGCCAAAATGAAACCAACCAGAAGAAAAATGAGGCAGCATTTTAAATTTAAAGATAATATATTATGATTTTATATAAGCTAACTAAAAGGCACAAATATATTCTGAAAGCTATGCCTTGCATCAAAAGCCCTTTTTCAATCCTATTGAATGTTGCATGCTGCAAGAATCCCACATGATCATCTGACAGCCTACAATGCTAACAACGTGCAGCTGCCTTGGCGTCATCAAGCACAAATTTCCACAGCATCAAGAATCTGCATAATTGAAATAGTAACAAGACATGCACAATCAGGAAAACACATTTCTAAGGAATATTTCCCATCTCCTGAACAACAATTAATATTAGAAAACAAGGCGATGGTTTAAAGGACTATTTATGTAAGCAGCATGCCCTTAAAGAGAAAGTAGCCTTAGGAATCTTACTGTCATTGGCTAAGAAAAAAGTAGACAGGGGATGAAAAAAATGCATAAAATCCATGTTAAAATGGGACATTTTATATACAGAGAGCAATCTGTAAAAGCCTTGAATTGTTTTGTGACTTTCATTAAACATTTGATTACTAAAAATAAGCTCAAAATAAAAAACAAAAATAAAAGGGGGGGGGGAGGGGGAATTTTGAGCATTCTTTTAGGTACTTTTAGGTGTAAACTCATCACACAGCACAAGTTGCAAGGCATTCTTCTGAATAAAGACAGTGTCAGGGGTTAAGTATTCATGAATCGTAAGCACCGCAAAACACTAGTAAGCTGGCTTTAAAATATTTACACAACTGGTAAAGACAGGAAGAAGTATAAGCAAGTTTTATTTTCTTTTCCTAATTTTGTATTAGCCAGCTAATGTTTCCACTGGTCTTGTGCAGAATTTAGTCACAAAAGCATTCGATACACAGTAAGAGACAGGAAATGCTTCATTGCCATTAATAATCCAAAAGGGGAGGAGAAAACTAATTAAAGAAAAATTGGTGTGACCTTTTTATCTAAAGCTCTTAACAAAGGCAAGGATGATGAGATGGGGACACCAATGGACAGCCTCCAAACTCCAGACCTCTCATGCATCACAGACCATTCTTTTGGTGATTTTCCAACTCTAACTGAGGGATACAACTTCTTGTTACTCCTAAAGTGGTGAGCTAATTATGGTTTCCATACTACAAAGTACTTAAATGTTATTGCATGGAATAACTCATGAATTAAAGCTACCACAACGGTGACTTCAGCTTTCTGAGCAACAGATGACCTCCATAAATACCAACAGCTTTTGAATGTGTTCTCTGACCTCCATACTATTTACCATATAATTCAGACATTACCTTTTCTTACTATGAATACCTCTGCTGTGGAAAGGATATAATGATAAAATGCATATTTCTCAAGAAAGCCAAACACACTCCTGGTCAAGATACCGGGGTGGGATGGCATCTGCAACTCGCAGAACCCATACCATAGCACTGAAGCCCTCCATCATGCCCTAGAGTTACAGAAAAAGATATTGTACAAGTGTACTGACATATTTTCAATTCACTATCACATTTTCAAGGTTCGGGCTCCATACTTATCCACTGAAGAGCTAACAGTAAAGCTGTCTTTAGAATTTTTCTTCATATGTGGTCAAATTAATAACACCCATTTCCTTCAAGTTTCCTTCAAAACAATCAACAGCTTAATAGAAGTTAGAAGGCTTTTGAGAACCTTATCACAGAAAGTATTGTTCAAAGAAAGCCCCTTGTGTCCCCTGTCCAAACCCTTCTCTCATCTGAAATAGTTGATGTAAGGAATTCAGAAGCCTGTTATCTAGGGACCTTAACAAATTTTGCTCTTATTCTTTATTTTTTTGTCAACAAAACAAAACAAATTCATAGTATCATTCATTAAAAAGCTGAAATTCCAAAAGCAGATCATGGAAAATTTCTTGGGTGCCATTCACCTGATCTATGTTACATATCTATGCCCCATCCAATAAAAAGAAAGAAAAAAAAAAAAAAAAAAAAAAAGGAAAAATAAATAAAAAGGAGCATTTAGGGTCCATTCACAATCAATTAATGAAATGAACAGGCATTTAGGCATTTTCAAAGTATGCTTACCTGATCATAACATAGACATATATGATTGTTCAGATGAAAAATATGACAAGCAACTATGATTTTCCCTTCCTGTTCAGCACATTTATTGTAACAACTAACCAGTTTTAGACCTCCATTTACACATGGCAAGTGGGAATACTAAACCAACAAAATGTTACAAAGTTTTGTGTTTTACATGGAAATGAAAGAGAAGGAGAAGCACAACATGAATGTTTGTACAAATTGATCTCTACTACTTGACAAATACAGGCTTATAATACACTGTTCCAGTGATGTACTACTTAGGGAAAACTTCGTCACAGCCTTTAAAGCAAAAATGTAGGTTTGAAAATAAAACACACAAAACAAAACAGATGTATAGCCATTTCTTCTCACTTATGTAGTAGAAGAAGGGAACCCGCAATAATCTTATGTTACGAACAGTCAAAAGTTGTTTAAAGGAGTCACAGCAAGCAAATTGATTCCCTACTCCAGTGTTGCAGAGCCAAGAACTAGAGGCAGAAAAAGGATGGAAAACCAATGTGCACATACAAAGTAACTGAATTTGCAACCCCTACACCCCTTCTCCCACCAAGCTCCCTTACACCTCAGGACGGGAGGAATTTTTGGCAATATTCCTTTTTGCTTGCTTTGCCATGGCAGCATTCCCTTTTCTCAGTTTCAGACTGGACACATGCACTGAAGACAAGTGTAAGGTCTGTTCACAGTCTGCTTGGTCCTGGCAGGCAAAGTGGTGCCAAATGTAAAAGTAGGTCAAATTTTCTCACAACCAGCCTTGTTGGCAGCAGTTTTTCTGATCCTGAAGGTGTAAGTACTCAGCAACAGAATGCATATAGGTTTCAGCTATCAGTGACAAACAAAGGAGACATCCTGTTACAAGCCTGTTCAGAAGTCTGATCTCAAACAGGAAGAAGCATTCCTTTGCAGATGCTTTGTGTACAGTGTGTGGCTCTACATGAGGCTGAATGGTCCCTGCTACCTGTGATATAATATATGTCAAATTTCAATATGTAAAAATCTTTATTTTAAAATCAATAGCTCATTACTTACATGGGTGACACATTACTTTGGGCTGTATAAATCCAGGATTCGTTACATACAAAGTTAAATGCAAAATACATCTATAAAACGCAGAATATTTCTGCATGTGGTACTGTGACAAATCTTAAATATAAAAACTTTAAGCCTTCCCCCAAAAAGTCAATCTAAAACCACTTTTTCTCTATAAAAACACTAAGTATTAGAAGATATACTTATTCATGTGCTTCTCTAACACTTCAAGGCTGAAGAACTGTGCACAGCTGTTAGACTTTCCATAATTTTATAGCCTTACCAATGGAGACAGGGAAATAAAAAGACCGGTCAGACAGCTGTGATTTGAACACAGAACTCATTCAACATAAAAGCCATTATTTGTGTAGACTTTTCAAGACAGCAAGAAGTTCTGCTTCACTAACAGCCCATTCAAATAATACTTGAGGTAGGTGGTAGAAGTGTTAAATCCTTCAAAAAGACCTTATGAAGAAAATAAAGGTTGAAGCACTGGTTCATGATGGAGGCACAACCATGAAACTTAGCTTCCATTTCACAACTAGAACAACTACCCCATATCTTATCGCATGAATTACTCCAAAACAAAAGTCAAAACACTAAAATACAGAGATGGAAACCATCAGAACTGTAGAATATGGTTAGGCAAGTTTGTATTGTGTGTATCGTTGCTGATTTCAATCTAAAAAACAGCACATAGAGTACACTCCAATGCAGATAATCATCATTTCCTGGAAACAGAAATAGTTACTTGGTCTATTGTCTATGTCTCCCTAAGGTAGAGAAAAAAAATATGAATTTAAATGGGAAATGTTTTCTTTATTCTCTCCAATTGTGCAGCCCTTAGAAATATCATCTAGATCTAACCTTTCCAGCATTAACAAACTGGACTACCATTTTCTAAGGCAGAAAAGTTATCCAACGGCTCACACGTGAGATTCAGACAATTCTGTCAACAATGGAGTAGCCTTCTCAGCCCACAAACCGTTCAGTCAGATGGCTTGCTCTACCCATGAGTGAGAAGTTATCCTCACTAAGCTCATTTCTTTCAGTAGGTGACGCAAATCAAAATAATTTTTTCAAACCTTTTTTTGTCCTCTCTGCAGCACTCCTGCAATTTCATTTTTCTGGGAAAGATCTACTCAATACACTGCCAGCTTCATGTTAGAAGAATCAAACCACAGCCCACCCCCTCCCAGAAAAGGAAAAGCCTCTTTTAATTGTCACTAGATGCAATAAACAATACCTTAACCTTTTCATGAATTGATACACAATATCTGAAAAGCAATTGCACCAATTCCTTTCAGGCTTAGACACTCAATTTACAGAGGCTAGGTTCAAGCCCATAGAAGGGTATGCTGGAAATCTATTCAAGAGGAAGTCTTTATTGCATTTTCTGCCAGTCAGTCCCAGTTAAAAGCACATGAAGAATGTTTTCTCTGAATACTCTCTGAAGACAGGAAGTTACCTGTCTTGATACCATGTAAAATTGAAATGATGTGTACAGCAAATCTTATTGTAACATATAGGAGACTTCCAGTGGAAAAAAACTTTTCCTGTCACTACTGGAAGAGGTCAACCTTTCCATTTATAGTCATCTACTGTAATGACTTCAGGAAAATTAGCTAATTCTAGTAATTAGGGCCTTCAAGATTAATGAAGACTCTGTATTTGATTGCTCATGATTCCTGGACATTTATCATCCAGCTGAGAGTCTCACAGAAGAACTTTCACAGCTCATGTAGCACACAGAACAGGAATTACTTGTTCAAGAGGTATTAGCTACAACAATAAGCATGCTTTTTTGCACAGCAAATGGAAAAATACACAGATGGTCCCCACCTAACCCACTTACAAACCAAACAGAAACAGCAAGATGTAGTCAACCGTATATCCAAACTCACAGTAATCTCTCCGTAATATGCTGCCGTCCCATGCAGAGATTCCCTTATGTGAAGATATCTTTTACTGCACTGTAATGCAATTTGCATCCAAATTTTTTTTGTTTGGTAAGGAATAGCCTTAAACAGTAACAGGATGCTATGCTAAAGAATAATATACAACTCAGTGCTACTGTCTTCAATAGAATCTTTTCATAGGTTTTCATGATAATGTCTTAAATAACCAGTAATAATTTCTATTTTGGTGAAACATTTTATCCTTTTTCAGCAGGTGCTTACTTAATGTATTTTGCTTTTCTCAACTATTTATTCCCATCTTCCAACAATACTGTTTTTTGTAAGCAGCATACACCAAAACCACATGCGTAGTATTTATGCTGTACAACTGATCAATCCTGCCAATATCTTTTCAGTCATATAAGACAAGTCTAAATGATTTTGCTTATTCTGCAGAAGAACATATGCTTATCTGGAAGTTTATAGCAAAATGTGATTGGGAGAAGGGCTGTATGAAAATATTTTCAGATACATACTTGATAACTACCGCAATCTTATACTCAAGGTAGACTCAACTTGTCATTAGAACAGAAATACGGGGGGCATACTAAATTTTAAATTGATAAACTCCTTATTAGGAAGTGGAAGATAGAAGTCCAAGGAATATTAATGATGGAACAATAATTAAAATGTAAAGAAAGAATGAATAGATTCACACAGAAGAACTAAAAACACTGGCTCATCTTTTCTGCTCTTCAATATCTGGGGTCATGAGATTCTCACAATAGGATATTTCAAGAAAAACGCTGCTCCTGTTCTGATGCTTACTACTACTCTTGCATTCCAGCTTGAGAGGTGCTCTTAAATTGCAGCATCCAGTGATAGAACATCTTTACTAGCATGTTCAGCAGTTCAGTGTTTCACAGCCTTACTGGCACAGCTGGCACTCAAACAAACAAAACAGAGAAGGAAAAAAAAGGCCAGCGCCCCTGCCCTTCCACTGCTATTCTCTCTCACTTTATTATCTGGCAAATAAATTCAAATTGCAATAGAAAAGATGTATTATAATTCTTCATTAGCCAACATAACATTTCCTCCATGGCTGAAAGGCTAAATCAGCATATATTCTCCAGCTAGCTGTGTTCAGGCCCCATAAAGGAAGGGGAAAGGAAATGAGGATACTTTGGCAATACTCTATATACTTCCGTTATCTATATATTCTTTTTTCATATCTCTTGTATCAGTGCTGTTCCTACAGAGTTCAGTAAGCATCACTTCAGTCATGAGAAATGCAAGGCTGCGTATTTTCCATTTAAATTCATTTGTTGAATAAAGAGGTATATGCCAAACAGTTACACAAAAGGAGAAACACATATGCGTTCCCTAGTTTCTATATTTCACAAGTCTCCTTTCTACTGTGAGGACATTACAGGCTATAGCAAAGCCTGACAGCATAAATAACTTTTTCCACTTAAAAAGATGTTTCACATTTTTCAACAAGTATTTAAGTTGTCTTTATTGGATTTTGAATACTTGATAACCTGAACACCTCTTCCCTAAGTTAACAAAAAGGAAAAATATCAGCTACAAAGTGATTTTTTAAGCATTAGAAAGTCAGAAAGATTATGCTGTTTTTTCCAGTCCTATGATTGACAGAGTTGCCCAGAAGATGAACCAGCAATAGAAGAGACAACCTATTCTAAAGAGAGTAACAGTGCTATATACCACCATGAATTTATGCTATAAGACATTTCAAAGAAATGCACCTTTTAAAAGAGAAACATTAAATTTTAAGACACAGACAGAAGTTATGCAATTTTTCTTTATGTAGAAGTAAGGATAAACTTTCTCCCTGTATATGTGTGTATCAGTCCACATTCTTTTAGCCAGCTTTTAATTGCATATCATATTCTTTGGTATGTAATGAGAAGATATTAGGTAATCTGAAATAATACCCAAGTCAGTTGATTTGGCTATTTTTTTCTCTGTTTTCATCTTAAGTTCCTGAAATTGTGATCAGTAAAGTAACATACTGGTATGGCAAAATGGGAAGTCAAACAAATTCCTGGAAATAAAAATCATTCATAAAAATCTGATTTTATATTATGGGAAAATCTTGGGATAGGTTATGAAGTAAATGATGAAGTCACAATCCTATATATAAATATAACACAATGAGTGTATATAGTCATAATCTTTTTTTTTTTTTCCTTTTTCCCAAAAAGAGAAATATTATTTTCTTGCATTTATACTGATAGGGAGAAAAAAGCATGGTGAAGGAAGGGTGGCAAAGTGAGATTAAAAAATGAAAAGCTTCATTCCCTTATCTTAATTAATAATTTCATTTGTATTTTAAAAATGAATAGTCAATTCAAGTACCTCACAAGACAAAGTAAAAACTAAACACGAAACATTTGGGTAGGTGTCATTCTAGTACACAACATGAGTATTTTATAATACAGAGTCCTTCAAACCATTTCATACAGCTGTTCTATCAGTCAGTATTTTGGGCTACAGCACACACCATTTATACCTGATACTTAGTGGCAATTTTCAGTTGTAATTATCAAGCATTTGAGCAACCTAAGCCTGCACTATGAAAATATTAATATTCATTGCTCATACTATGAGCCTTGAATAAATAAACAGAATGTACAAATACCTACATATGTTTAAGTAACAAGAATATTTCTCCTTCCTTATTGCATTTGTCTACCCAAATCAGTTGCAGTTCTAGCCCCTGCTATTATTACCATCAAAGCACACAGAAAGAGGAATTTTATCTCTAAGCATCTTAATAAAGTATTTACACAAAATGAATAATTTCAGCTATTAATAACAACACTGCCTCTCTATATAGCTTTTTTATTCAATAATTTTCCACATGTTTTTGCTAAAGTCCATATTCTCACAGCAACCACAGCAACAAGGAAAATAACTTTTTCAAGGTTAGTAAATAGAACAATTAAAAAAGGTAGAACCAGTGACGTAAATCTAGATTTATTCAGATTTAAATAATGGTATGAACATACAAAAACATAATTATATACACCAATACAGATCTTCTCTAGCTGACACAGCATCTTAACTAGTTCATGAAGCCTGATAATCTCTATTCTTATCTCAGAGTTGGCACGCATCAGACAGGACTTGGAATTTTTTTCTTCCCTTTTTAGCAAAAGCCAATGCAAGCACAAGCACAGCCATGCTGGGTCAGACCCAATGTCCTGTCTCTGCCAAAGGCCAACAACACAGAAGGGTGCAAGAGAAAGTCAAGCATATTTGGTGCTTTACCAGAGCATTCCACTAGCCTCCAACTAAGCTCTTGTCTACTTACTCCTTGTCTTACTGAAAAGCAAGGCCCACTTTTTCCCTTCTTCTTGTGCAGTATTGTCATCACATTTTGGCACATTTCATGGTAATGCAGGGGATTGTACCAGCCTTCCTCAGAATCTCTTGACAAGTGTTTCTATAGTACACTTCAGTCAACATTCCTTACTTCAGCTTCAAACTTCAAATTAAATTTAAGGGATCCCTCAGGGTTTCCATCATGCCCTGTTCTCTACGAATTATATTCCTCCTGTCCTGCATTTCCTGGAAACTAACTGCAGTACTAGCCACAAGAAATCTGAGTAGCCCTGACTGTTCATTTCAGCTTTACAGACATGAGTATTTCACTTAAAGTTCTACATTGTACAGAAGTGCACAGAGCTTTATTCATCAGCATTAAAATTCCTGTAAGATATTATGACACTTGCATATAAGACATATGTTACAAATAAGTTTCAAATTCTGGCTCAAAACAAGCAAGGTATTACCAAATGCATAGAGTTAAGTTTTTTTCCAAAAGCATTTCCTCACTTTTTTCTTCTCCAAGTGCTTTAGAAGACAGTACAGAGTGCTAAAGTTATATTTTTTAGGTTTTTACCGTAAACTGAAGAGGGGGCTACAATTAGAGCTTAATCTGCATGTATACCTTTAACAAATCCTGGCTAATTACCATATTATTTTACAGCCTCATTAACGTTGAAAAGGAGGCAACATCTTTGCCTTTAATCTGAAATATATTTCCACCTCGACCATTTCTCTAATTACACTAAAATCCTTCAGTTATTTTAAGCCTACTCCAAATTGTTTGCTTATCTGCAAACCAGCTTGAGAAATGTCCATCCTAACAGTTTCCTGTCTAACAGAATTATAGTTTTCAGTAATTCTGTCAAAGCATGGCCAGTTTAGGCCACAACTTTGGTAGCAACAGCAAACAATCACTGACTTACAGATACCAGCTGATGAAGAGAAAAAGCTCTGTGTTATTTAAAATGGCAATTCCTTTTCTTAATTAAGTTAATGTTCAACTGGAATCTCTCCATATTGTCCCCTTTCCTTGCTTGCTGGTTGAATTGCAGCTTAATATCTGGAAATACATAGCATTTATATTATACATATTGGAGATAGGGTAAAAATTTTGGTTTAGTTTTTCAAGCAACTTGGGTGCCTAACCTAAGATTCATAGAGTTTAATTTTAAGTGTATTCTAAAATTTATGTTATTTGAGTTGTTCACAGTACAGACATAAACCACCTCTGCTACAACTTGCACCCTTGCAACTTGTCTATAAATCTGACAGTGCTACTCTATCAGTCACTGGAACTGCTAGTTTAAAGGATCACATAAGCTGCTCAGTATCAGCCCTAGTTTTCAATGGTAGCATAAAACTCTTTATTCTGAGGCCTGTTATCTGCGCTCAACATGCTTTTTTATTTCACAAATAAATTAGAAGATACACAGGTAAGAGTCTTTTTTTTTTTTTTCCCCCTAAATATGCAGATACCACTATTTGCCAGTGCATGTACATGTACTTACTATAAGCTTCATTATTCTTCTGTTGGGAAATTTTCCATGAAATCAGTTTTAGTGAAATGTTTACCTCTTAAAACAAATCTTTTGTCCATATTTTATCAAAGGCTTAACTTAGACTAAAGATTATTTCTCCAGAATGCAGGATGCAATTCTGTGTAAGAGTGTGCAGGTACTCCTGCAATATCACCAGCTCTTCCACCAGTACATCTGCCCATTGTTCACATCTAACATCCCCACCCAGGTGCCACAGCCTCTGAGGACACACCTAGTGTCCAAAAGGCTTGGTAAGGAACTGTTCTATTTGTCAGGTTCACATTCATCGGTGATATAAAGTACAGGTTTAAGTCAAAGCAGTCTATCAGAGACTGAAGCCCAGGTGAACACCGACACCAGCTTGCTTCCTCTTTAGCAGGTCCCTCATTCTAAATTGGGTGGAAGCAAAGCCCACAAAGAAATACAACTCCAGAACATCAATTTTGTCCTAAGCAAGACATCCTCCTTCCATCATCCTTAATGATGAAGAACTTTACAGTGACCCTTTTCTGACTTCCTTATAGCTTTTTTTTTTTTTTTTTTTTTGAACAGGATAAAATGACGTGTTGCCTGCCAGTCACCTTTAGAATTTGCCATGTAGATCAAATTTACCAAAGGCAACAAATATTTGCGAACTCTGGCTAGAGGGAGGAAAAAAAGTGATTTAAATTTTTGCTCCCTCTGGAGGAAAGCCCAGAGTACAAGCTCAACTGTTATTTGTTCCTCTTGGCCTGCCAAAACTTGAAAATGCATCACTTACAATCAGAGGCACCATATGTCAGCTTTTGCTCATCTAGTGACTAGGTGAGAGGAAGGCAGCCAGAGGTGTAACAGGGCAAGGAACTAAAGGTCACACAGAGGAAGCTAAGTCATCACAGTGGAGGCTGGGACATGCAAATGTAAAACACTAATTGTTAGAAACTTAATCATTCTCATTTTCTCAGAAAATCAAACATTTTATCTCCTGTTTTCTTCTGCTCTATCCTTGCATTTAATTATGTGGCTCCTGCTTCTAACTAACCTGGTATCTCGCTCTCACAATCTTTTCTTGTGTCCTCACCTTCTGGCATTTCCACTCCTTTTCCCTGTTTATTTTTACTTCTCTCTTACTTTAATTCAGAAAACTTTATTCCTCCCCATGCAGAGGACATGGGCTATAGGCTGCTGCTTTCAGTTCCATCACCTAAATCCGTCCTGTCCTCCAGCAGCCCGCAGGAGAAGTGACAGAGAAAATATTGCTGAACTTGAGTGCATCAATGGCTCTGCAGGAAATGGCCCATGTATCCAATCACGGCCTTGACAAATTGGATCTTCAAGTACCTATAGTTACACTGTTTAATTTTTAAAATTGTGAAGTAATACCTTTTTCTTTAATGTTGCTCTTGGAAACTGTTGGTCTTTTCTTTAAAACATTTTACTTCTAAAAAATTACCCCTTCTAGCCCAGAAAATGTCTCAAAAAATTTAATTACTAGTTGCAAAATTATTAGTTGCTAAAAGCAGAATCTTACTGAAGTGTTTTAAAAAAACTTTACTATTAAGATAGTAAACAACTTAAAAATGCATTTACCGGTTCATGGAAACTCCTACCACTCACCGTGGAGTATTGCATCTCACTGTAATTGCATTAGACTTTAATATGCATCTTCATGCAATTATAGCGCAGATTTGAACAAAGAGATACTACAGTTCAGATACATACATACATGCCCTCTTTACCTACTATTTTAGCAACTACTTTAAATATTATCTGTAGTCACCAACATAAAAAGCTCAGTCATGGCAGCATACAACAGCAGGGGAGCCAAAGTGCAAAGTTGTTTATTAGCAAGTCAGATAATTTGCATTAGAAATTAAGTAATAGTAAATGAAAGACTTCACATTTTATATCTCCACCTGTTTCACAAAATGCTACAATGCCTTAATTATTGCTTAAACATATATTTAATTTCCAAAATTGAATTAAATTACATTCTTCAAGTTGATGAGGCACAAAGTATTAAAAATGAGCTGCCCTTGTCTTTCTACTGCACATTAATAAAGAAGTTCAGCACAACCAGACTATCATACTGAATGTAAAGAAACTAATTCAGTACAGGCATCAGGCAAGCCCCTCAAATATCTTTAGAAATAAAAGAACAATTAACACCAGAAAAGAACATTTTACACTTTTTGCATTTCACAATTTGGTTAGTGCTACTTGTTCCCTATGCCTGAAAAACTCAAGAGCAACCCATGTGCAGAGATTTTACGCCCTTAAAAACTCACCAAGCATTCAGATGTAAACATATCGCTACATCATGTGAACGCACATAATAACTATAAGCATTTTCAGGTATTTTTACCAGCATCTCCTTGACAAAGTTCAAGCCTCATATTAAAAAACAAGCAAACAACCCCCCCCCCCCCCCCCCCCCAATTATTGTTTACTTCTTTCCATCAAAGAAAATAAAACCAAGGATAATGCTTAAAACCTATGCCAGCACACTGTAAGATTCCTTTCAAGTTATCAAAGAGATGAACTGAACAGTACACACTTCATAGAAAACATTAGTACAGCAGAACTGGTACCATCCAACAGAAAAACAGAAGAGGCCAATTATGTCAATACAGAATCCCCTCTTCTGGGTAAGGACACTGATATCAGTCTCCCTCAGACTCTTCAGGCCTAGGGGGAACCAACGTGGAGAAAAAAAATAAAATTAAAAAAAAAAATTAAAAGCTCTTAAACATTCCTTCAATGGGTAAAGACCCATTTGCCAGTATTTAACAGATTGCTGCCGAGAGCTGCACACAAGCAAGCAGTCCTCAGTAAGTACATCTGCTCTATTCCCCACGCCAAGGAAACAGTACCACGGCTGAGCCACAAGCAGGAAAATGTCCCTTTGCTTCCTCTCTGGTGCTGAAGACCTTTTGACTTGCAAGAACCAGAGGTCTTCAAAAGGTTTCCATTCATTTTAAATGTATATTTTGTATATTTGTCTATAAAGTCATAATAATTGCATTTTTTCAGGAATAGGATAATATTTATATCTAAAATTTCTACATGAACCCAAATATCAAAACAGATCAAATGATTTCTGCATCAAATTGAGAGCTAAAAAAAACCCACAGTGCGTGTCACACTTGATATTTAATGTATTAATACAGCTGCAATTACATCACAAATTTGGGATTATGACTGAGGTATTCAACGGGTAGATTCTCCAGGTTGAAAAATAAAAATATAAGAAGCACTACACAGCATGCAGAGTTCCTGGGCACTCAGCTTCAGATGCACCAAGGAGGCTCTCAGAGCTGTCTGGGATTAAAGCTTATGAAGCTCTACCTGACACTACAGATGACAACATCAACACAGAAAACGTGGGATGCACAACTGAGAGATCTCTCTCTTTTTTTCTTCTGTATTTATGAATTAGTGGGATTTTAAGGAGTTGCTTCCATCAGCTTCTAATGCTCATGAGACTAGCATGCTGCCACTGGAACCAAGTAGGGACATTAGGGTTAATGAATTAAGCTTTTAATTAAGCTTGCTTACACATACCTCCCAGACTACACAATCAAATTTTCCTTTTTTTCTTCATCCAGAAAAATAGAACAAAAACCAGAAAGCAAATCAATTCAGTCCCCTCATTAACTTTGTGGCAACCAACCTTTGAAAAGGTTATTTATTATTACATCCTCTCACGTGTGCTTTCTAAAGTGCTGTAGCCAAAGGAGCTCATGAAAAGGCACCAAGGAAATTTCTCCCATGCAGTGACGAGTACCAGTGAAAGTGGTTAGTTAAAAAAAGATGTGAATGTCAATTGGACTGTGAAGAAAGAGAAAGCACAGAAAGGTAGGGAACCTTACATTTATACCATACACTTCATAACTTTTGAAGCTGGCAATTAAAAAGTCATTCCTACTGATCTGCTGTTTCACTATTCTGCTAGTGGTGACAGGCAGATGATGCAATTAATGCAGTAGTAAAAGTTTCCACATCTGTGTTCTAAATTTTCCATATCCATGAAGGCAAATGGATAAAGTTTTCCACCAAATTAAGTTTACACTGTTTACATGCTACTGAAATTGCTCATACTATTTATGTCTGCAGAGTATTAAAACTAACAGTTACTTTATCACCAGTCACATCCTTTAAAAAGGTGCCAATAATTTACATTTGAAATTGAACAATTAATTAATCTTACACATTTTAATTTGACAACTTAGATTTGTCTTCCCTCCATTTTTCCTGACTGATTAACTCCCTATTCTATCCTGATGGAATTAGTTCCCTCACTGCAGGTTAAATAGCAGATAAATAGCAGATTAAAAATACAATTTGTAAAGGTCTAAATTGATTTTATTTATTTATTTATTTAAATTCAATGTTTATTCTATGCCTTAGTATTAATTTCTCTTATTAAACGAATTCAACTGTGATGAAACAAGACTTCATGAAAGAATTGATTTTAGGCCTACAAATAATTTTATTTGCATTAAAGGTAGTTCTGAATTTTAACTAGACCTCTGATGAATACTTGCAGCACTTCTGAAGCTTCCCCTTTGCTAGCGCACAATATTGCCCACTCAGCCTAGATAAGACAGATTGAAATAACCATTTTTCCAAACTGGACTCAGTAGTTTCCTCAGTAGTTTCCCTCAGTAGCTTCCCCCAGCTCTCAAAAGCAATGTCCCACGGTTGTCAGGGCTGCTACTGACCACAGACACAGGGAAGACACAAAACTCCAGGGATGTGTTAGAGTAGTGCTGTCTTGTCTTACCTTATCTCCCTGCACCTGTGTTGGTGTACCTGCTCTTTGCCTGTGCAAGCTTTCTGCTCCTGTCTGGGGCCATAAGGCATGTCACGAAGTAGAGCCTTGGGCCACAATGTTTCCTGGGGTATGACGCCATGCTCCAGCCACTGCAGGCATGGGGCTGCCTGTAAGCTCCATCTGGCAAGGCAGAAGGAAGCTTTGGCCATCCAATTTTTCAGCTCAGCCTCCAGAGCTGCAACATGAGATGAATGTCCAGAGACATGCATTTACTCTAATTTGTCCAATAAGAACTCCTGCTACATAAGACTCGCCCATGTCCACAATTGCAACAATGCCTATCCTTCCCTTCAGTGTTTGCCTCTCTGCATAAGATTAAAGGAAATTGATTGCAAGGAATTAGTTCTCTAAAGTTTCTAATAAAACAGTAAAGAAATCCCTGTAAAGAAATGGTAACAGAAGCAGCGCCTGACAGCTGCAAGAGACATCACTTTTGCATAACAGAATTAATGCATCCCATCAGCATTTATACCAGCTAATACATTAGACTTGATAGTTTCAAATATTCTATTTGTATGATATTTAATGGTTATTTGTACTGGCAAGGAAGTCTCATTGCTTTTCTACATGTTAGTAAGCATACTATCCATTTTCCTGAAGCATTAATGTATGGATAACTCATTTCTTATGCAAAGCTGAAATAGGATTTAATGAACCTCCATTACTCAAGCTGCACATTTTCCTAAAGATGAAAAATGCCATGTACAATGTATTTTCCTGCATGTGAATAAGCCCATTAATATAGATTTCTGAACAGTATTTCTACTCAGCAATTTTTGCCTTCCTTGGAGCTGGAAGGAGAAAGTGAGGGGAGCAGACACTTCCCCTTACTCCCCCACATCATCTCTGGAAAGGAATTGAGTCAGATTTGTTAATACTTTGGTTTCAAAGCTCTTCTTAGATTTGCCTTCTAACAAATGTTTATTAAATCTTAGCTGCAAGCAGTTATATCATTTTTACTGTATTCTTCCCTTACTTTGACAGGAAGCCATAACAGAAAAAGTAATCAAAGCAACACACAAATTTGGAAATATTGACTATTGTTGTTTGTTTGACATCACGTTTGCCTCTTTTTAACAATTTCCTTCCCTGAAGAAGCCCATCCTAGAAAATAAATGTACTCTACATACTAACAAGACATACTAAGCTCCTGCCATACTTAAATACAATTTTTTTCTTTACCAGCAATATGTAAGAGCCAGTAAAATTACCATTTAGATGCACAAAAGCTGATCTGCAGCCTCAGTCAAGTATCTGAAACTCAACTTCATATGCTACTGCAGTTTTAAGAAAGCAAGTCCTCATACTCTATTTTATTTAGAATAAAAAGTATCAGAACAGTGTTTTGCTATATGGCGTGTTGTAAAGGATGAAGAAAGTTTACCTTTCATCATGGTATATGTTCTCTGTAAACACGTCATTAGAGCAAGTTATTGTAAATGCCTCAGAGAAAACTTATTTCTGTTCCAGCAACTTACTAGGTTTGGAAACTCAGTCACAAAAAACAGTTTTTAGTTTTGCTTATATTATTTTTACAATTCTTGTAGAGAAAAATGTTATGCTAGTCTACTTTTCAACTGTATTTCTTGGAATTTCCCATTAATTCTACCTTCTCTCCTACCTTTCCCTTTCAATTCCTAGTTGCAATGCTGGACCGTCATTATTACCCTTCTAAATGGCTCCACTGGGATTCAGGTCTCTGTAAAAATTAGTTTTCTCCAAAATCTTACTTTACTCAGAAGCTGACAGGAGGAATCTGTTGCTTTCCCTCATACTTCTCAGACAATTAAGAGATACTGTTGACAGAATCAGGAACAATTGTAGATATATTTCATACCTAATTTCTCAATAATTAGGGAGTATGAAAACTTTCATTTTATTTGATAAACTTTCCTGCTCATCTGTAGTCTGAATCACACAATGTAAATTTTTGAGAGCTTTGCTGTTGCATTGCACAAACAAAATCAATCAAAGGAACAAACAAAGACAGAAAGCACAACAATAAAAACAACAAAAAAAATGGTTTCAATGGAGCTGACATTTTCAAATGAAAACATCTTTTGTTAGAAAGCAGGACTATTTGGTATCTCTGAGGTAACATAACATGGCTATAGCTTCTAGCATTACTGAAACAACTCTATCCATTAATGTTGAAATATAGAGACAAGGCTACAGTGCTTATGATCACGAAATCTTACAAAAAGCCAACTCCACTCCCTGGAAATATAACTAGTAACCAGTTAACTTGCTTTGCAGAACAGTTATGTGTTTCATAGTAGAGACTAAGAGCTTCTTTTGGCGACTTTATCATTATTAGACTACATAGTCAATCATATCATTGTCCAGCTGTGAAAAGCTCTGGTGACTTGGCTGACCATTGCAGGGTAATATCCATGATGTTGAAATGGGATTTCTCTTATCCCAGGTCACAGTAACCAGAACTGATGCCCTACAGCACACTGTATACTGAACAGGAACGTCAGACCCTCCAAAATGGGACGATTGTAGCCAACCCACCATCTGCTGCCCCCTCCCACTGCGTCACCAAAGCTTCCCTCTGCATCCAACATTGCAATGCTCATTCAAATTACAATTCAGTGGGACTGCAGATTTATGTATTTTTCAAATATTTACAGGCAGTAAGCAGCAGACAACAAGCAGACACTCTGCCTTTCAGAGTTTTGCACACCAACCAGCAGGAACAAGGAAGGATGTATTGGCTATCCAAACTACTTCAGCTGACTTGAACTCCACCCTCCTGCCCCAAATTGCATACAAACTATGCATAACCCTCGGAACAAAGATTAAGATCACATAATAAAAACAATTGTTACAACTTTTTTTTTTTTTCCTTGAAATAGATAGCACCACATGAAATTCTGCCATCATTGCTTTACACATTGCAGAGCTCTTCACCTACAAAAAAGGTGTTTTTCTTGAAAAGCTGTAATTAGACAGTCAGGAGAAAAGTGTAAGAGATTCCAGTATGCCACCAGTTTTCTCAAGAGGACACCAACAGCTAACTGACATTCTGCATGTTAAAAATCATCCTTCCTATCAGAAGCTAGCTGTACATCCAGTGTAATGGGAGAAGAACCTGCTTAAAAATCATGAATACTCAGGATCTAAGGTATCGTTCAGAACAACAAATTGCAAAAATTTATTTTGTTTTTCCTGTCAGCAAGTATGATTCTGCAAACAGATACAGAAGGCCAGATCTTGTGAAATACCCAGCTTAAGTGGTCCTTGACTGTGTAAGCAGCTGGAACATACAGCATCTGTGAAATGCTGATCTCTCTCACTACTCATGAAAACGCAACAGTGATACTCATTATTTCTTTGCTGTTTACTATCTTTGCATACCCATCCCATATGAAAGGGTAAACTGATAAAAAAAAAAACACTTTAGATGTAGAATGATATCTTAGAAGCTCAGTTTAGTCATCTGTTTCCCTCTTTCCCTCAAAACTCTAAAACAAAAGTAACAATTAAACAAGATCGAGAAAGGTTTTGTAAATAGATTGCAACCAAAAAGAAAAAATCTTACCTTGAAGCATCAAAGCTGTCATAGGATCCGACTGTGTAGTGTCTAAACAGTTTCTTTGTTCTATCTGATCGTGTTTCTGCACAAAGAAAAGGGAACATTTAACAATACTCCTGTGCTTTTTAATCAAGCACTGCTTTCATTTGCCATTTTAAGATTGATCTTCTGCTATACATCAATTAAGAAAACCTATAGTATTTATAGCGAATTAACATGGTCTCAAGGAATTTTGAAAATATTTTTACTTTGGAGCTGAGGTATTCTTTTAACACATCACATGCATCAATTAAGCAGGGAGAATCTGTAGATCATGTATCATTTCATTTCTAAGTTTGAACATCCCAACTCCATTCTCAGAGGCAACAACTTCCTTGGACTAAGAGGCAAAATACAAGAAGAAAGAAACAAGAAAAATAAGCAACACATTTTGGACAGGTTGGAAACATAGCCAAAAAAATCCAAACCAGTATTGTTGTTGTTGTTTAAATGTACACACGCAACACAGAAAACAAAAGCTTTTTCAGCCATTTTATTTGGCATATAGAGAAGGGGGTAGGGGAAAAACTAGGCACCCACAATCATTGCCATCAATCAAATCTCACAAGAAATAGTGCTGTAAAACATGTACTACAATTATGTAGCAAAAGGAAGCAATTCAACAAACTGTGGAACAGGGGGCGAAGCAAAAAAGAAAGAAACTCTTTATTTCAGAAACATGATGATCAAAAGAAAAAGATACAACAACAAATTCACCAAAAATTAATTTAAAACCTCAAGAATATTAGAATTTGTTATTTATGCCTTTTATAAGAGGAAAAAAATCAAAACACCCCAAAAAATCCCACATCATCCCACTGAAGCAGCTCCCATATCCTGTGGCTATCAATCTATTATGACCACAAAATTTATGTTCACAAGTATTTCTACCATCAGATTCACCAACACTAATACTGGTTTAATATGGCTATAACAGTTCAGTTTAGAACAGTATCTACAGGATGACTGACAACAGAGCTGAACATCTCTCTTCCTTGGAAATAAGCTTTCTTATTGATTTGAATGGGTATCTAGAAGAGCACCAATAAATCAAGCTTACAGGAAAGATACAGATGCTACTCTAGTATTCATTTGCTTCAGTTTTCACAGCAAAGAGCATAATCTTAAAGGCTTACACTGAAAGGCTACCACAAAGTACATATTTAAATTATACCTTTGGGGAAGGACAAATATATTGTACAGGAGGTAGGTAATTCATTGTCATGTTCTTCTTCAGATGACAGAAAAACATACAAATTTACTTCCAACAGAGGCATTCATACAGAATAAAACTTATGCAAAAAAAAAAAAAAAAAAAAAAAAAAAGAGAGAGAGAGAGAGCAAGGAACATTGTTCAGTAGCTTTATGTATTACAAAACTTATTATTCAAAAAGTATCAATTTTCTGAGTCTTACTCAACCTTTACCACAACAATATTTCAGGGTATTCATTTTCCTCAGAACAGTATCTCTAGTATGAACCCTTTGTCTCTGGCTTTATCTTTCAAGGGAAGATAGTTATACAGAAACTGTGGGTTTTGAGGCAGGAAAAAGTTTGGTCTAAATACAGGCTGGACCTCAAATGCCATTAAAATTTTAGCCTAACAGACTTCAAAGAGCAAATTGAAAAGTTTCTGATTTAGCTTGTTACCATGAAATTCTCATCTGCATGGCCCAGGATTTTTTCATTTAAGGCCATCCTTGCTCTATCAAAACAGATTTTATTAGTTCTCCAAACTAGACAAAGCCCTCAAGGTAAGCCATCTCTATGTCACAACTTTTAAGGACGTTAAACGCTGCTACTCTGAGATGTAATGTCAGATGACCAAGTGCTAGTCTGCAGAGAGAAAAAATAATACATCAGTGCAGGATGACAGGCTTTAAACACCATCAAGGAGCACAGTGCAGAAGTAAGTACTGGGAAGCAGACTTTGTGAAAAAAAGAGTTGACAAAAAGTCTCTCTCCTTGCTTTAACCTTTACAGCTGACTCAAACTGGATTGTGGGACTTCAGCATATTCCAAGCTGGAGACATAAATACAAGTACACACCCAAATAGAGGAATTATGGCTGGAAATAAAGATGCAGGTTGCAGCTGGCTGACAGAGTAAGCAAGTTACTTCATAGTGGTGTACTTCCAAGATACAAGAGATGCCTCTAACAAGTACTAAGAAAAAATAGAAATATATACCTATACACAGATTTTGGAAAGACCAGCCAGCACCCTTCCTACAGGATGGCCAAAAAAGGAGAAAGTTCCTTATACAATATGAATCCTACTAGATAGTTTTGTTTACGTTTATTCTCTCCCTTTGTCATTCACCTACCAGCTGTATTTTCTGCCAGAGACACCTAAAATTTACCCCAGGCTCTAGGTCCTACTGCCCTGACCCACTGCCTTTCTGGAAAAGCCAAGAAGAGCACAGCCTGCAGCAGGACTAACCTAGCACCTACCTAGGTACAAACAAAGCTCAGCCAGGCAGCACAGTAGCTGCAGGGCTGGAGGACACCACATTGCCTTTCACAGAGTAAGAGCTGTAAGAGTAGTGAGCAGCGATGGTACCCAAGGCTACATGACACCTGCTCAAAGAGATTTGGCTTTGAAGTAGCTCACTGTATGGCTGTACCTCTCAATGTGCTGTAAGGGTCCAGTGAATTTTATAGGTCACACCTTCATCACTAAGTTGAGAAGGTTAGCTTCAAAATTCAAT
Source organism: Aythya fuligula (assembly GCF_009819795.1). Lineage (NCBI taxonomy): Eukaryota > Metazoa > Chordata > Aves > Anseriformes > Anatidae > Aythya > Aythya fuligula. The sequence goes on from NC_045563.1 coordinate 48,013,128, forward strand.
GACGTGCTGTGACACGAAGGAAAAAGACCTGCATGAATTGCAGTCTATTTAATATCCTGAGACATGACCAGAAGCCACATAGAAAAACTTAAAACTGGATTCCACTTACAGTTTACCACTGGCCTATTTTCAGCAGTCGGTTAAAAATAATTAAAAGAACAAGGTATGATGACGAATATTTTGGAGCTCTTAATGCCACTGCTTGAGCCTTAAGGAGCCAGATGTTTCTTCTGCAGAAACTGTTTTCTATAGCATGATATTTCAGTGCTATTAACGAATACAAAGTGGGTGGGAGGAAAGACACAGTAAAGCAGATAGCTTTGTTCAGCTACTTAGTATTGCAAAGCCAGCACTCTAGCTGCAGCCTGTATCTGCTCCCTGCCTCTCCCATCCCTCTACCTTCCCCCACTTCTTTGTGTGCCATCATATTCACAGGGATTACTTGGGAAACCATTAGCCATACAAATCCCTGAACTCAAGGCTAAGTGGCATGTTTCCCAGGTTGCTGTGTAAGCCCTAGAGTTCTTTAATTACCTTCTTTTCCTAAAGCCTGACTCAGATTCCAGTCTGTCCTATTATGCAGCATAAGTACACACACCCATAAGGGGAAAGGATTAGGAATTTGTCATCATAATGAACAGGATATTGGGGAAAGAAAAAAAATAAAAAAGGCCACTTTAAGGCTTCTTTTTTTTTTAAATTGACTAAAGAATACAAAGAACCTATAAACAATTGTTTAACAAATGTTTCTATGAATTCACAACAGAATTACAAAATAAACAGGTATAATAGCACCAAGAGGTTAGTTTTGGCTTTCAGTGGACTTTTGTGCATTCTTATGTCCTCTCTGTTTTCTAAGGTCATTACTTTCAACCAGAACTCTTTGGAGCAAGTTACGACCACCTAAGACTCATATCTCTGTCTATCACCATTGCTTTACCTGTGGAATGTTTGCAGATTTCTTTTTCAACTTGCTGCAGACTAGAAAGACTATCAGGAAGACACAGACAAAAAGGTCTAGAAAAACATTATTTAGCAATGTGTATATTCCTTCATTGTTACTGAGATGAGTATCTGTCACCACAGCCAAAAAGTCACTGCATGAAGTTGGACCAGTTCAAAAGTTATTCCAGGAGGATGACCAAAGCACCAGCATTTGCAAAAATGCTCTACTTTTCTTTACAGCATCAGGGGAAAAAAAAAAAAAAAAAAAAAAAAAAAAAAAAAGATCATAGGAGAATCATTCAAGATTTCTAGAGAAGCCCCAATTGTAACTCCAACACATTTGTTTCTATTATCTCTAGTTAGCTAGCAGATTCTCTCTACAGGCCTTCATCATTTCTAGGATACAGCAACAGGACATGCCTGGGTACGAAGCACCAGGACAAGGTCACAGCTAACAACTCTGTCCTCGAAGTACCACACTGTTATTCACAGAGTAAATGGCATTTTATGCAAAAGGCAAGGCTTTCTCTACAGCTACAGAAAATATCTTCTGTAGGAACACATCATTACCACAAATCTCCTGACTTTCTGCTACAAAACAAAACAAAACAAAACACTGCCTAAGAGACTTTCTTCACATCAATTAATACACCATCACCTAGGAGCAACCTGAGTCCTAGCATGACAGCCATAGAGAGTCTACAAGGAACAAAATAATGTGGCCATTTTTTTCCTGGTCCATTTACCACTGAAACCAATGGAGTTGCAGCAGAAATAAGCCCTTTGCACTGTGCAACAGGGGTAATAGAAATAATAAAACCTTAGCTTTTTCTTTATAAGAAACATTTAATGTTGCAGACTTCTCAGTATGCAACGGACTCAAATCGTGACATTCTGAATATGATTTTTAGGGTCAAAGAAAGGTGATCACTGAGAAGATGCAGAAATAAAACATATTCTTTTTTTCTTCCACCTCAGAAGGAATGATAGTTTTCTTCAACTGAGAAATATGCATACGACTTCCCTGCGGCTTCCTGGTGTTAGCCTCATAACTGACCACAGGACTCCAGCAGTGCCTACAGATAGCATTATCAAAAGCTGAATATTGCTGACACTAAAAGGAAGAAATAAAATTTGGACTCTAACCCACACAGATAGATACCTCAATTTTCGCTCTGTGTCTTTCATGATTAGCACGTAACTCTTGTAAGCACACTACAACAGACACCGGTACTGTTCTTCGTAGCAGCTTGCTTACATACTTGATATTGGTTAGAAGCATGAAGAGCTAGGGAAAGAAATCCCAAAGCAGCTGCTTTCATTTCTTCTCTCCCCTGCGACTCCTCGCAGGGCGGCTGTGTGTTTCCTAGGAAACTGTGCGGGGCTGCGGTGCCGGCGGGCACGCTACCGGGCCGCTTGCCAGCCCTGCGGGAAGGAAGGGCTTCGAGCCATCGGCACGTGCACAGGCTGACCCAAGGACTGGAAACACAACCACCTCAGCTGGTGGGGCATTGGCGTGGCATTGGTGCCAAGTTAGAATCCTTCGTTTTGGTGCTCAGCTGGCCACAGCAAGTCAAATGACTTAGCACCATCCGAAAACATGCAGCTTTTCTTTCTCCTTCCCCAAGAGCACCTTCAAGGGACACAGAGAGAGCTGGAGATGCTCTTCGCTAAGAGAGGGCCAGGTACAGCACTTGGCATGCAGCTGACAGAAAGCAGCACCCAGCAGTAGCAAGAGGCTAAGGCTTTCACTTTTTTAACCCCTCTTACATTTCCTGGGCAAAAATGCTTTCAGGGCTATTTATGTTGAGGGTTAGACCAAAGTTATTCAAAGCTGAGGAAAGAGGTCTGAAATTCTTTGTTACTGCCACATACACAGACTGTAAGTAACGTTAATAGATGTCCACTTGCTCTAGCCATTTTCTATACACTTATTTTGGAATAAGATAGTACCATATAGCCTTTCCTAAAATTGACCTAAATCACAAAAAATGTTGACCCTAAAAAAAAAAAAAAAAAAAAAAAAAAAAGTCGAGAAAAAATTATATGGGATTGAAAATGTCACAGTGGATATCATTTATGTTTCTATTCCAATAACTTGCACATTCAAAACATTTGCCATACTAAATGATGCTGAATTAATTCTACTGTAGAGGAAGCAACGTGTGAAATAGGCAGCAGGTCTGTTGGATACTACATCTCAAAAACAGCTAACATAGTGGACATTCTTGTCCCAAAAGCTCGGCTCAAGCTGTGTTTCCCATTTATTGAATTAACTAAGCACGTCTTGCTTCAAAAGTCTGTGCTGCTGTGGGATAAACACTACTGTATTATGTGCTGGTCAGAAAAGTGCCATTTTATGTGACCAGATTAATGAAAGACAGATCCCATAATTAAAGTAACCCCTTGCTTCACAAAAAGGCCAATGACTGCAAATTGTACCCGCTTTGTTACTATCAGGTACAGCACAAGTAAAGCTTTGTAAATCTTAGATTTAGGTCATAACATAATATATAGATTGTGTGAAACTATGTATTAAGGAAACAAATGTTACATTTCAAAAGCCAAAAGAATTTTGCATAGAAGAGTCACCCTATTCCTTCCACGGAAAATGTATTGTAAGCACAACTTTCATACTTTTACTCATTTAACACATTGTTAGTTCAGTATGCATTTTGTTTTTAAGTAACAAGAGATTTTCATGATAACAGACACATTAATGAGAAGAGAAGAGAAGAGAAGAGAAGAGAAGAGAAGAGAAGAGAAGAGAAGAGAAGAGAAGAGAAGAGAAGAGAAGAGAAGAGAAGAGAAGAGAAAAGAGAAGAGAAGAGAAGAGAAGAGAAGAGAAGAGAAGAGAAGAGAAGAGAAGAGAAGAGAAGAGAAGAGAAGAGAAGAGAAGAGAAGAGAAGAGAAGAGAAGAGAAGAGAAGAGAAGAGAAGAGAAGAGAAGAGAAGAGAAGAGAAGAGAAGAGAAGAGAAGAGAAGAGAAGAGGTCATTCATATCACATATGGTAAAGTTTCAATAATCTTTTCAGCAAAACCATTTCCTTATTCCCTTTCCAGGATAGAAAACTGAGATTCATCAAAACAGAGATGTTCCACAAAATTTTGTACAGTAAGATTTTGAAAAGCAGAAGGGTTTTTCAGACCTATAATACAATAGTTTAACATATTTTATATTTCTTTCTTTGAACAGTCATTTGAGGTGTAAAAAAAATTTCAGGGATTCTCCTCCAAATCAAGCAGAGCAGGATGTCTTGTATTCTGAACATCTACGTAAAAATGTAAAATTGTGAACCAGAAAGATAAATTTGTCACTAAATTTGAATTTCTCTCTAAATATTTGAACATAGGGTCCTTCTTTTTTAAGACCAGAAGTTGGTGCATTGAAGGCATCAGAGAACAATCCCCTCAATGTGCTGTATTTAAAAGCTGAACCAGGACTTCCCTCCCTCCTGAATATCAGTATGTGCAATTTTGAAGCTAGAATGAATAACAAATTCATATGATTTACATTCAGTGAATGCAAACAAAGCCTACTTCTGTTGAAGGGGTATTAAAATTCTTGAAATGCAAATCTTCAGGTATGTACCACCCAAGAATTCAGAAGAAACTACAATTGTCTTTTTCATGCCTTTGGAAATTTGAAATAATATTGTTGCTTCATTAAATGGGGTAAACTATCATTATCAAGAAAAAAAAATCTGATGAAAGCATTATAAATGGTAAACTAAAGAAAAACTTTAATTCATAATTCACTTTTTTTAAGCTTGTTGATTTTTTAAAATCTCAGTATTCAGTTCACGTGATGTTCTCAGCCAATTTTTCTTTCAGCTGAAGCTGAGAAATAGCAAATCTTATGTGGTATTTGAAGTTTTCAGATTTGAGAATAGGCATAAAAATGTCTCAAGGATGACTCCTTGACTGGAATAGCAAATCCTTGGATGCCCCTGCTTTTTTTTTTTTTTTTTTTTTTTTTTTTTTTCTTCACCCTGCCAACTTCTTTAAAAAAGAAAGGAAGACTGATGTTGATTCCCTCATGCATCCTCAGAGAAAGATTAGCTGGAACGTAGTGAATTAGCTTACTCACAAAGGATGCTGAAATGGCTGATCAATGTACCGAATCAGCACGTTTGCTTGCAAGAGAAGCCTTAATAACTGAAATATGCAAGTTAGATCCCTTGGAGAGGGGGGTTATGTTTAAGAACTGTGGTTTCCCATGTCATTAGTTTTCCCTATAATTTATCAAAAAGCTCACTTACACTGAAAAAATAGCAAACAGTTGCTGAAACATTTGCTTCTTACTCTCTTAAACTTAATAAGGCTTACAGAGCTGAATATGGGGAATCAGTATTCTTGTAACAAGATCACCAGCTATGGACACAATTCTGTTGCTAAAGTTTAAATCTGACTGAGAACATAACTTCATCTGTTTGTATTTTCATCTTATGAAGAAGCAAAGTTATATGTGCATTAACATTGAGGCAAATCTCTGAGGTAGATTTTATTTCAGAACTAGGTCTTCCCTTTGTTATGCAAACTGTTGATAACCCGTTGGGAAGCAGGCACAGCAGACAGGGGTTTATTCTTGCATGGCTCTTCCTTTATTTGCAGAATATTTCCAAAATACTGTAGTGATCACTTGATCTTTCCCTAAGAAGCTATCCTGGGGCTTTCTGCAGGTCTTCATTCCCTGTGCCCCTCATTTATGACCCATCTGCAGCAGAATAGTTAATCAGCCTACTGCTTGCAGATGCTGCAAGGCAGCTTTGTGTCCATGGTCCCAGTTGAAACGGAGGATTAAATTACTCAGTGTCTGGAACAGACACAGACACGGGTCTGGGTGATGTCATCAAAGGAGAGGAATTGGGAGAGGACATTTTTTTCTCTCTTTCCCCAAGATTTATTAGACTTTACAGACTTTGTTGCTTGTGAAGAGATGGATGTTGACCTGTGCTAGTAAGAGACCATGGAGACTCTAGTAACCGAGCATGGAGTTGATTCATTCGAACATATTTACATTTTTGCTAAAACAGCCCACTTTTATGAAATTTGGTCCAAAATGAAGCAACTTAAATGCATTTTGGTTAATCCTTTATTGTGGATAGTTCTTGTTGTTGATTTCAAATTGCCCTGATCATGTAATAAGGCAACTCATTTTTCCAATTTAGATGGAACACAGAAATCTTGGTCTGTTGCCAGCTGGCAATATCATCTGTTGCAAACATTTTACTTATCCTGAAGGTCAGAATGGCTTGTTCAACTACAAAGCTGAGGTGGTGTGATGATCCAATTCTTTGGAACTGATTTGTTGCACCAAAGTTTGTAATCATAACACCTTATTCCATATTTTTCTGAAAATATTCTTGCGAATCATTTTAGTGCTCTGACTAATAGCAGCAGCTTAATCCAGAATGATGGCCTGTAACAAAGAGCAGGAGTCGCATGACACTTAGTAGTTTGCTCAACAGTGCAATTTTACTCTTCACACTCAGTGAATGCTAATTTTGTGATCCCTGTCTTCCAATGCTTCTGTACATGCCTTATTTAATGCAAAGACTAACTTAACAAACACTAACCTCAGTATTTCAGTAAATGTCCCTCATTTTAAATCAAGAATACCTGTCTGTGAGCAGCAGAGGCCATTTGAAGTCCCAAACCAGCACACTGCAAACAGAGACAACAGGCTTATGGGTGTGAAGTGAACAAAGTGAGGACTTTGTAGTGCTCAGTGCTGGTATGTTAACACAATGTTCAGTTTACCTATATTTCTACTTATAGCCCTAAAAAGAAAAAAAAAAAAAAAGGAAAAAGGAAAACAAAAATCAATCTTTAATACATACAGGGAAGAAGCCTTCTTTTTATCCACACCCAAGCTGAAAACCCAAAGAAAAAAAATCCTTGAAAAAGATAAATTAAAAAGAAAACAAAACCCAAGTAATATTTTAGAATTTGACATCTATCTCATTTATTAATTAAATGCTATGTTTCTCATAGCTATCACCACCCTCTAAACTTGTAGTAGACTTTGTTTACTTCTTCTAAAGAGATAAACTTCTGCAGCTTTAGGCCAAGCCAAAGCCAACTGAAGCTGGATCAGTATGGTCATGGTCACCTGTTAGGAAGTGTAAAAATACATTTTTATCAATCATTTTCACACAGTTACAGATATACCAAAAGAACCTGAATTTTAACCTCGTAGAAATATTATTTTTTAATATTATTACAGTGTAGCAGATAGCCTTCAGTGACTTTGCTTTAGATTTAGAGAGACTCCACTAGAAGTTTGTGAAGAAACTGCATTGGTTTGTGTGGCAGAAGCTGTGGTCTAGTCTACAGCACGCAGGCTGTACAATCACACAAGATAACCAACTGCTTTGAAGAAGGTCATTCTGCACCCTAAGGTGGAAAGAACAGATGGAGAACTATTTTGGGCTGCATTAGCAAAAACAGTCCCTGAAAAGCCATTCTTCTATTCAATTTTAAATATCATTAATTTTCATGTACAGCAAGTTTCAGCAAGAGTTACTATGGACTTTTATCAACAATGGTGACACAAACATTTCCCTTTAATTTCCTCCCTTGCAGAAGCCTCATTCAAATCCAAAGCCTTGCCAGCTTTATTCAAGAACAACGACCTGTCAAATCCTCACACATCAATAACAGGTAACATTTTGAATACATGAGAAGCAGTCATCTGCTGCACACAAGAGACATGTGAGAAGTTCAAGGAACATCCCAACCATTTTCACCATAACTCTCCTTAACACATGCAGTAGTTTCAAACCTGTCTTTCTGACAGCTTTGCAGCCAACTAGCAATTCCAGCTGCATGTAGGCCTCCTCTCCCTGCCATCAAGCAGGTCTCAGACTGCCCTGATCCAGGATGCAAGGAGGGGGTTTTTCATACTTTCTGCTAGATCAGCTCCATGGAGGACTCATTTGCCCAGTTAGAAGCATACTGGTTTCTCTTTCTTTTAGCAAGAGGCAAAGGAATAGGAATACTTTGTTTTCTTTCATTCCCCTCTCCTTCAACCTTTTTGGAATATTTCAGACATTCGTAAAAATGTCTCAAAAGACAACTTTCTCACCCTGTCCTGCCTATACAGATGGCACCTCTTCTTAGCTCTTTTCCCAAATCTTGCTCAAGCTGCTCAACCTAACATCATAAAAGTATGGTGTGACAGGTACTTAAAAGGTTATAAAATGCAGATGACTTTAAGAACAAGATAACACTAAAGAAAAATTGAGTAAAAGCCAAAATTTCAAGTCTTCACTCAGTATCTTTTTTTTTTTTCCCCTCTGCTTTGATTTTGCACATGTGCTTTCCGTTTGAATTCCACTGTGGATAAAGGATACCATTACCAAAAACCAATAGACATGCAGAGGAATACTCAGCAACTTTTACTGTAAGAGCCTCAGAATAACTTATAATTTAATATTATGATTTCAGTCAGTGCGAACAAATGGCTCAGATTAGCAGAGCAGAATGTTGCTAAGCAATGTTGTACAGGAGTTTACACAGGCCCAGGGAGGGGAGGATCAGGGTGGAACAAGCTGATGCTGAGATGCGCATGGTTCCCTGCTCAGCAGGAAGAACTCCTTCTTCACCACACCCCTGAATGCATCCAAAAGTCAAAGGTATCACAACAGCAAAATTATGGAGGAACCCCACATTGCTTTTAAGGAAGATAGAGAAAGAGCATTATGTACTGAACTGTGATAATTTATCAGAAAATACAGATACAGTTATATACAGATATAATTATAAAAATAATAATGTAATATGCAATATATAGAAAATAAAAGTATGAAAGTAATATACAGATACACCTATAAATGCTTCATATTGATGGCTGTTCAATCTAAGTTAAATATCACAGGTATTGGAGTCAGGCCACAGCTACCACATCTAATACTGTAATTTGACCATTGGTTTGGAGAAGCTACCTGGGTATTCAAAATAATTACAATAACTGGAGTTTAAAAGCAGCAAAATCTGAAAATATTTCTGTTTGAAAACCTATAAACGGTCCTTTCAACACTCTGAAGACAGATAATAGTAACTGCTTTAAAAGAACACATTCAGAAGTCTATGATCTGTTGCAACCTTAACCACTCCTAAAAATTAGGATAAATTGCTGAGAATTAAGAGAATAAAGTTTTCCTAAGAAGGAATCAAAAATAAGACTACTAAAGAGATATCGTATGTTAGGCAGTGCATATTAAGTACATACCAGATATTAAGAAAAGCAATATATGACTGTACAAAGTTTTTTAAAAGTACCCATATTTTCTAAGCATTTTACTGACTGAGGTCACTAATCTCGCTATACAAAATCTTACCGTTACCCCCACCACCACTTCAGAAAAACATCGTTCTTCATTACAGCTATATACAATACCTCCAAAATGAACTCTCTTCATAGATCTTGACTTTTCAGCCATTGTTTCTAACCAGCTGACTTGAGTTTTGTATGCTTCTGCATCCTCATGAAGAAAAACATCCCAGACACTTAATCTCAAAATTTGCTATCTTAAATATGTTAAAAAGTTGAAGCTTTTCAAGAAATGTAGGATTTGACAAGTGTTCTAAATTTTTGTACAAAATGCTGCTGAAAACAATTCTTATTTTTAAAGAACAGCAACAGAAATCCCAAATCAAGATGACCGCAAACAGGAAGTCTTATTTCACACAAGTTACAGGCTGAGACTCCAAGCCCACATCCTTTCAGTTCCACACTGTACCAAGAGATTTTTTTCCCTGATGCAGGTTTCCATGGAAATGCATCAGTCACTAATCTAAATAAGTGCGGGTGAAGGACGCCTGAAAACCTAGAGCAATTACGCATGCCATTAGAGGAAAAGAATATGATTCAACCCAGCTATTAGAAATGTGGCACAGCTATCACTTCTATATATTGTTGTAGTGTTCTAAAAACAAAACTGCTTCTCTATTTTTTTAAACCCACTCTTTTACTGCCTATAAGAGGGGAAAAAATAAAAAATGCATTAAAAATACCTTTCATGTAACAAGCACACAATGAAGTCAGACCATATCAATTGCAAAACACAAATGTAATTAATAACACATTTATTTTGCAGTGAAAATTCAGTGTACATGAAAACTTGTTGTTCCATTATGGATCAAAGACACTTCACTTTAGTTATTTTGATGAGCAATAGGGAAGTGAATCCTTTGATCTGTATTAAAGATCTAATGATCCTTGGGAAAAAAAAAAAAAAAAAATGTAAATATAAAGTCTTGTTAATGTGTTACTAAACATGTATTTGTAACCAGGGCATACGTCAGGCATAGGTAGGATAGGTAGGTCTGTACTTACAAAGATAATTGCAATTCAGCACCCAAATTAACTTTGAATAGTATACAGCAGTAATGGCATACATTCTTCTGTCTGTGTGTGAGTACTTTAGGCTGTATTACACTGCACATACCGATCCTCTGAGACTCTATTGATGTTTCACCTCTGTCCCACAGTGTGCACATCTCACCTGGTCCACGTTGCAGGCACACGAGCAGTTTGGCATCCATGTCAGCTAGCTTTCTTGTCCTCTTGCTGCTTTGCACTCTATGCATTCCTACCTCTTATCACATAGGAAAACATCTAATGATCTGCAGCAGAGACTGTGCTATTGAGTATGAACAAATGCTTTGCCATAAAGGCAAAGAGTCTTTCCAGACTACTTGAACTGTATGACAAAAGGATTATTTTGCCCCTTCCCTCACTCTTGAAGAATGAACTATTGTAGTGCTACTCGTAAGTGGAAACACTGGGCAACCTTGAAAAGATCCAGTTTTGGGATTGTAAGGACAGTTTTGCAAGTTCTTATAATCTATGCTAGGTTTTACAGAAAATGTCTCCCAAACGATTGTAATTATATATGAGTGAGGCAAGTGAATAAAGAGCGCTGTTTGAAATTTTGAAGCACAGATTTGAGATGCAGCATCTATGCTACATGTATGTATACCAGTAACGTGCTACCACTAACACATTTGACAAGTCTACTTGAAATTATTGTGATCTCAGCCAACAAACACTGCAGTTAGACCACAGGCAGTAGGACCTGAGAAGGAAGAAGCACTTTTCTGGAGGAAAAGACCTCTTAAATTTTTAACTGCACTCAAGTCTCTGATGTGTGCAAGTCCTATTTCCAATCCACAACTAAGCATTCCCCATCTACCCTCAAGTACTGAATACATACAGTGAAGCAAGCACTCAGGAGGCATAGAACCAGTTTTTCTTACAAGCTCAGGGTTCTCCTTTCCATCGTGCCACCATTGGAAATAACATCTAATTAGTTAAATTTGAACCCATACAATGGGAAACCCAGAATGGGGGAAATGAAAGACAGCTTAGACTAACGCTGGCAGAGAAAGCGGTGTGAAACAAGACAGGAAGAGCATCAACAGAAACTACTTGGGAGAAGAATGGGCCTATGGGAAGGAGCGAACAACAATGAAGCAAACAAGACATGTAAGAGTCTGTCAGGTAGACTGGATCCTGCTCAGGGCCAGGACCTAACCTGGCACTGCTTGTTCCAAACCTTACTCATAAAGAGCGTAACAGCACACTACTCCTAATCTGCCATTAATCAAACCACAGAAAAAATATACCTTAGGTTTTAAATTCAGCCATTCAGATACTGTCTCTGGCTACCCTACAGGCTCTCCTTTAAGCATTTCAATTTTTAATTACAACTCCTTTTTTTTTCTTCTCTCTACATAGCTTCACTCTCTCATTCCGGCAGTTATGGGAAGATTTACAACTGCAGAATAGTCAAGTCTAATGAATCTCAGCAGCAAGTTCATGTCATTTTATATATGTATACTGCACATCCCTGGCATTTTGTTACCCGTATAAGACAAATACTAGTGCAGTGCAAGGGTTTTGTATGCTAACCTGGAAGTATGGGCGGTAACTGGCTTTTTTTTAAATACATCTGTGTATTTAAAAGATGTGCCGATTGAAAATACAGTTACTACACATGGATATTAATGAATATGTGATTAAGGAAGCATAAATTTCTAGTCCATCAAAAGCTACTAAGCACAAGCACTTGCATTACTGTAGGCTATCGATGTGCAAACCAGAAAAAGTGAAATACAGTAGTCAAATAATAAACTGAACTGCCAGTGACAGGAACTTGACTTTGAAGGTAACATACAGATAAAGTAATTCACCAGTTAAATAATAAAATAAACTCCAAGGTATCAGTTACCTGAAATTGGTTAAACGTACCTAAAGGGAGAGCGTGACCTGGACCCAGGTTGATATGAAGCTCACATATGGAGTATTTGCAAAAGCAAGTATAAAAATGGCTCTTGATTTACCAGTTCATCCCTGGACTAGCTGAGTTTCTCAAATGCCAGAATGAGAAGTGGGAGAGGTAAAATGTGGTGAAAGTGCATCTTGTTATTTACTTCTATATCAACATTTTCAAAACCAGTTACTCCTCATTTAGGGTAGACCTTTTAAATGGCGGCAGATTAGACACTAAAGCAATGTATTAGAAAAGTGGCAGATAAATTGTCTTTGCTCCTTCTGTTTTCACGTTTTCAGTGACTGTGACTCTTCTGAAGAGGAAGGTAAAAACAGGTACATGAAAAAATTACACAGAAGTAGTTCATGTATTAGACTACAAAAAAAAAGTGAATGCATTGTCTGGATGCATAGAAAAATATAGTGCTATCTTTTATATCTTATATGTGATAACTAACATACATGTTCAATTTCATTGACCAATTTCAAATTTTGAAGAAAAAGAGGGGTCATACGTGTAAATTAAGAACGTTGAAAGATCGTGTTAAAAGTCAGCTTGACTACATATTATCCTTGGTTAGCTTTTAGTTTGTTAGCTCCAACGCTTGCACTTAAATGTCTTTTCTTCATTTGCTGAAGTCTTCATAAAAGCAGCAGAAAGTAGGTCTTCCTTCTCAAATGTGACAATCTTTTATCTACATCTCAAGCTAGACCCTTTCAAGTTTCATTTTCTAACTTTTAGTCCAATCTAGATTGGGAACTTATTTTAAAAGTGACAGTAAAATGCTTTTCAAAGTAAAAATTTAAAAACTCTTCTATGACAGAAGGCATACCCTTTAAAAGTTTTATTTATAACACACTTTGAAACCCTTACGAATACAATGTCATGAACCGATCACTAGAAGATTATATGGCTTTATATTTTACATTGAATTAACTGAATAGTTGTTTCTCCTTTTATTGTTCAAAATGCATTCTCACTTAAGTAACAATTAAAGCTAAGAGCATATTATGATACACAGATTTGGAATATTTGAATATGCAATTGTAGGAATATGTAAGTATTACAAATATATATATGTATATATATCAATCAGCTCAAATAATACCAGTCAGATGATATTTTCTGACTTTAAGTGAAGATCATCACAGAAATGATTGCTATGAATAGTAAAAGAGAAACTCATTACTGTAGCTCAACATTCATAAAGTCACTATGAGTGTCTAAATCTTCAGGGTATTTCTCCTCAGAATAGCATTGCAATTTGGAGAATTAAGTAACTGAGGCACAGGGAGTGTAAACAGCATGCCAAAGATTACCATGGAAGACAAAGGGAAGGCAATAAACCTGTTTTAAAGTAGTTCAGCTGAAAAAGCATTCAAGCTTTAAGTCTGTAAGTCTAACAATAAAAATGTACATTTGCTAACTTTTACAGAAATGTCAAAACATATTTTCTAAGATGTCCAAAGGCCAAAAAAGCAGGAATGGCAAAAGACATTTCCAGATGTTTTCTGTAAGTCTAAATGACTAATTCTTGGAAGCAAGTAGCAATATGGAAAGGAATTCTCTTAAGACTGATATGTTCCTGAAACTCCATTATGTATCATGCTTAATGCCTATAAACTAATAAGAAAAAACTAATTATGTTGCATCTTTGTACTTATGAGATTTTTAGTTATGAGATTTGTAAAATATTATAACTGAAGAAATCAAATACTGTGGGCATATTAGCCACATAAAAAAAAAAAAAAAAACATTCCTGGAGGCAGACCGACAAGGAGGGCTAGCAAGAGAAGAAAACAGGAATTCAGATACATTACAGAGTCAGCAGTTACCAACTCTGTATCTATGCATCAGTCGTACTTCAGTAGAGAGCACCATTAACTCTGTCCAGCAACAGCACATCTCTGTGCATAATCTTTGCTTTATATAATCAGTAACAACAATCCCCACTGAACTTAATGGTTAACTGGAAGAGGACTAATGATCTCAGGGAAGATTCAGCTTTTACGCATCATACTTCTTTACAACTGTAGATACTTTAAAATAAAAAAGTCTATGACCAACTGGAGGTTTCAAAATATTCCCTTCTTGAAAACGTAAGAATTCAGTGGTCTGTTCCAGAGGGCCAATGAATGGGGAGTGCTAGTCAGCTTTGTAGGTTACAGCTTTCCCAAGAAAGGGAAAAGCTGTAATTAGAATTGATCCTTGATCATACGGGAAGAGGCCAACCTCTGAGCTATCACGTACAGGTGCCTCAAACCAAAGGGACAAATCAGCAAAGTGGGCTAGCAGCCTGGGCTCCCAGAAGACTGCACAGTTCTGTAAATCATTGAAGACTAGAAGAGTTTCTCACCAGCAAAATGAGGAAGAAGATAATGGAGAGTTAATTCTGTAGCCTATTAACCTATCGGGAGTGATGGGGTTCTCTTGAAATGGAATACACTTTTCTTCCCTCATCCTAAAGAAAAGTAGTTTAAAAGGCTTGACTCAGTGAACCTCCAAAAACCACTTTAAAGCTTGCAACACTATACTGAAAATGTTGCCTTGACCTGATAAAAACTTTTTCAGAAATCTGACAGAGTAAAATGGAGGAAAAAAAAAAGGGGGGGGGGGGGGGGGGGGGGGGGGGCGGAGAGAGAAGAAGAAACGAAAGATGTTGAATCAGTGAATTTTTGTTCTGTACAGGTGTCTCAAACATGGGATGCACTTAACTGAGTTACGTACTTAAGATGTTTATTCCATTCCATTCTAAAAAACATAGTTGAGTATATTAGACCAACCTGGATTAGCCATCTCTCTGTACCTGATAATCATACTCCCTCTTCTCACCATTTTCCCTCTCTCCTTATCTCTTTCTCACATATGAATTGAATCTCAACATACTCAAACTTAATCCTCAAAGAAACCATGCAAATCTAATCCTCTCTCTCTGTATCTTAATAAATAAATATATAAATAAATAAATCCTGTTCCATTTTATTTACCACAATCCAGCACACAGACAGTACAAGAAATAATCACTTAACAGTGATAATGATTTGAAGAGTTCTTTTGACACTCAAAATGATCGAACTGATTAAACAATTATGCTTTAATACATCACAGGCTAATTACTCTTTACAGGACCACCAGAGCACTACAAGTCTTTGGCATACATATAACACTACAGTCATTTTAGGAGAGAAAGGACATATAAATGCCTTTAAATAAGCTTCTTCCCTGTCACATAATCTGAAGTTGACAACTTCGATAATGTCATTTCATTAACATTATGGTGTCAAAAAAATATGATAATATTGTTTGAAAAAGCCATATCTAGAAATGGGAAACAGGAATAAGGTAGCTAAAGGTAGACTTGCTATTCACAGTCTATTATTTGTGACTAAATTTAGTTTCACCGGCTTTAAGTGCATTTTGTTATCAAAAAAATGATTATAATAATAACTCAGATTATTAATAAAACTCCATACATATACTTCTACAAAAGCTCAGACCTCTATAGGATGCTTATGGAAACTACCACAGATTCAGAGTGATGTTTTGTTTTTTCTTTTTAAACTTGAAGGCCTCATTTCTCTTGACTTGCAATCACAAACTCAATTGACAGATGTTAAATGCTGAGAGCAGTAGGCCAACTCCACATGGGTGTTTTCAGGACTGATCAGCAGGGTGTTCCTCCCAGAACTAAAGTAGCAATAACATTTCTTGCTCAAAGACTTTTACCAAAGAAATGTCATAAACTGAAATGCTAGTTATCCATAGCTATTTCTAATTCTGCCTATAGATACAAAACACTCAAAATGGGTAGTCTTCAATCCAGAGACATTCTTAGTTAAGCAACTAATCTAATTTCATGTTACCAATATTTACTTTACTAAATAAGCTTCAGAGATCTGAGCCCCCCCCCCCCGATGTTGTGGCAAAGGCCATCTGTTTTATTCCTGATGTAACAGAAGCCATCATACATTTCACTCCAAGATAAAGTGAAGCAGAATGGTCATTAGCCAAAAAAAGGAATTAGTAGTTTCCTAAATATGTAATCAGAAGCCTAATGAAATGGACTTTACCAAAAAACTGAAGAAGAGAAATTAGCAGGAGAGGAGAAGAGGTCTCATCAGTTTTGTAGAAAGTACAAATTACAGAGGTGAGAAAGCTCCTGTAGATTTCATAAGTCAAGTTCAATTTAAATGCACATTTACTATGGATATTTGGAACGAACATGATCAACATTTTAAGCTGCCCTCCTCTGGAAGAAGGAGACATTAAAGACATTTTAGAAAACTTCTGTTTTCTGTGTTAGTTTTCTAGTACATTTCCTGCGTAAGTAGGTGCAACTTCTGGCATTTTTAGCATGCAGAAGCAAGAAGAACCACTTGGAAGAAACAACAGTAATGAAAGGAGATGAGGCATAGTTGCATGAAGTACAATTAGAAGTTATCTTAACTGCAGACACATTACTTAAGGGCTTGCTAGATTTTCCTCACCTGAGCTACGAGCTGAGTGGCCATATGCCTTTGGTAAATGTGCCAAATGTCAAGGGTAGTGTGAACACCAGGCAATCTTGTCTTATGTTCCGTGTTGGCCATTTCAGATTCCTTACCCAACTGCCAGTCTGAGGAACCAGCTTTGCAGATGCAGAATGTTGCTCTATAGCTGCTAAGCAGACTATAGGCAGGCTTTCAGTGCTGACAATATTAACACATACAATATTTTCCTTATAAATACCAACACATTTCAAAGCTCCTATTGTGCTCATATAGAATTGCTGAGGTGCAGCTAAACAACTTCCCCTCCACATCTGCATTCTGAGAGTAGCTTACAATACATACCTTTAGCAACTGACAGAAATTAAAGAAAATAACACCTGCACACAACACTTCTTAGGATGAGAAGCGGCAAAACTTATTAGGATGTGCACAGTGCTGCACAAGGTGTGGATTGCCACACTGTAGTCTTTGTAGTGCTCAGGAGCAAGCAGGGATTTCCTCCAAGCTGCAGTACATAACAGTAGTAACAACACTGTAACAGCCAACAACTAATGAGATCTGGGCATTTCTTTTAAGAAAATCAATTCCATTCCAGACACTGTGTGTTTATGAAGAAATATTTCAAACATTCTTACAAAATCAATAATGTGATTTTTTTGGACATCTTCATGTGAAAGAAACCAAGAGTGACACCAGGACTAAAATATCAATGCTGTCTGTGTGAAAAAGGATAGAAACAAACAAATCACAAATAAACCCTCACAAAATCCCTGTGAGCTCCTAAAAATGAAAAGTTCAATAAACCAAGCAAGTAAAACTACACACATGACATTTCAGAGACATCACCCATTGCCCATTTGATTTGAAACTTTATAAAACTATCTCCATAAACTGCTTAGCAAAACTATGCTCTAAAGAAAACAAGACAAAGAACGTAATTTCATCTCTATATAAAACCTCTGTATGCCCACTCCTTGAGTACTGTGGGCAGTCCTAGAATCACAGTAAAACTAGATTATTATTGCAGATACTGGTTGAATATGAAGTTACATAAAAAAAATAAAATAAAGTTAAACGCAGAGGGTATTTCATTAGTCAATTTGTCCATTAGCAGTTAAAATACATTGATATCAGGACAGATTCTAATTATTTCATGAATGCATACTATTAAATCTGAATTTCTGGTGGAAAAAAAAATAAAAATCTTACCCTTCCCACAGCCATAGTTTATATGGTGAAGGACTTTCTTAATCTTTGTGGGTAGTTTTTTCAACAAACAGTCAGAAAAGCCAGGACTCAGGATTTTCCCAGACCAATAGTCTCCTGATGTTTTAAAAGCTTGTTAAGGCTACTAAGAGCTAATACATGGTATTTTCTGTCTTTCACAAAGAGGGTGAAAAGCAAAGAGCAGCCAGGTAGGACTGAGCCTTTCAGGACACCTCCAGAGTGCTCTGAGGCCACTGCCCCTTCTCAGGATTCACTGGTTCTTGCATCAGCTAGCCCTGAGTATACTAAGACATAAAATACCTTTTGAAACCTCTTCACTAGGCTTCACATATGGTTCACTGCTGCAAGTATTGTATTAGGAAGAACAAGGATGACTAGATAGGATTTTTTCCATTTTACAGACTGTATAGACTGTATGTAGTAGTTTTCAGGGTTTGGGGTTTATTCTGTTGTAATAACAGCAAATCAACTCAGAAATGAGAATAATTGGAAGGAATTCAAATTCCTCCTTACATTGACAATACCTAAACTTCAGTGTCATTGACAGAAAATAGTATTTCCTCCTGAGGATCTACCCTTGTATTAAAGATGTTTGCTATTTATACTCTTCATACCTTTGAGGTGTGACTGTGTTTAAGATAACGTGCGTAGTTTCTTGCATATTCTGAATACACGCTCAGATCTTCATTTACTCAGTTGTATGCATGCAACTATTTGAAAACAGCATTTGCTGAAAGATGTGATCTGCTGTGCAACATGGAGTTGCAGCTAGGGACAAAGAAGTGCGCAATTTATTTTCTCCCTCTATCAAAAGCAAGGTTATGGACACTGGGAAGCCCAAGAGTATGCCTTTGACCACCAAAGAGTTCAAAGACTCTCATGAAGATTACAGTAAGTGACTTTTCTGCTCAGCTAAGCACAGTAGGATTATACCATATTCCAATCTATTTTATAGTCTTGTACAGTAAGAACTTATGTGACTGTCTTGCTTTTTTTTTTTTTTTTTTTTTTTTTCCCTAAAAAAAAAAAGAAGATTCCAGTACGGGTTATTCATTCGCAATTATTTCCCTGCTGCATTATATCTTGCATGACCATTAAGTAGCTATTAGTATTGCATATTTTACTTTGGCATTTATGTTGCATATAAAGTGATTAAAGAATAATTTACCACTCTTTTTTCATTTAATTATTTCTGATTCACTAACTATATTTCCAGTAAATTCTGCAAAGTGATGTTATTCTTTATAAAAAGCATATTTATTATTTATTAGTGGACAAGACTAACAGAAATAACACGCAACTATTAATGCTAAACAACTACAACTCAGCCAGTATCTTCACCCCACGCTCACAACTTCTGATCCTATATGACGGATTAAAGGACACAAGAGACCCACTCTGAAGAGGGCTTATTGTGTGATATGTTTTTTTAAGAGAACTTTCTCAGGTAAAATGAATATAGAGAGATGTCTATCACAGGTTTAAGGAACACAACTAAATAATCTCCTAATATATACACTTTTCCTTCCCTAACTATTTCCATGCCTTATTATTATGCCTTAATCATATTTAATTCATAGTATCACACCAGTTGCAGTATATTTTAGGTAGGAAACCAAGTATTCCTTTCCTAAGTGTCTGCTTATAGCTGAAGATAATATGAAACAGTAGATTATACTCCCAAGAACAAAGTTAGAAAAATCAGAATTTAATAAAAAAAATACTTTCATTTCTGGAGATGATGTCTGTAGGAATGCAGACCCCACTGCATAACCAACAATAAAAGAGAAACACAATCTGATACAACACAATCACACGAAGATCTAATCAAATCTTGGCAAAAAAACATTTCTGGTTTAGTTTAGGTTTTCCCCTGCTTGAAAAGAAAGGGGAATGGACCAGAAAGGCTCACATCTATGTTGTATTGCCCATAATTTAAACAAGCAAACAAAAACCTTACAAACATATACACAAATAAACCATATAACAATCTGTGGAAGATCAGGGAGTCTTACTTAACTTTTTGTTCATTTACTCCTACTAAGTGTTTCAAAGGACACTTTTTTTTTTTTTTTTTTTCTGGCAGTTTATATCATCCCAAATTTAACACACAAAAACACCAAAATGTACACTTTATACCTGGGAAGAAAAAAAAAAAAAAAACAACAAACAAACAATCCTCCCTGCTGCACAAGACCTATTGAAAACAAACAGAGAAGCATGCAGGCAGACAGCAGATCAAGAACCCAAAGTTTATGTGGATGTTCACTTTTCATCATATTTCATCAATGTGGTCTCCCTTAACCATTTACTCATCTCATTCAAACACCTTCCAGTGGCCCTTTAGGTTTCAGTGCCCTCCGTGCGATATTTTTTTTTTTTTTTTTTTTTTTGCCACAATTTCTCCATCTGGCCAAATAAGTAGGAGAAGGTCTAGACAGGTTCACTGACAACTTAACCAAACCTTCCTTCTACCTGATTGTTCTGTGTCTCCACCAACACTGTTTAAGCAGCTTAAGCAAGTTATTAGAGTTTTTTGCCTCTAACACCCACATTTTCTGTGTTACATGAAAATAAGCAACTACTTTGATTTTATTTTAAGATATCGATTTTATGAGTGCACTCCTTCCATGCAGAGGAGGAGTGACTGTAGCCTACTTGAAAGGGACTGGGAGTGAAGCAAGCACACAGTGCGATGAAGGCAATATGAATTATATTTAACATGTTTAGAACACACACTGTTTTATACCAGCAATGCTTTTGCTTATTTTTTGAAATGAGGGTATTTTTGGGTTATTAGTTTTCAAAGAGTTTGCATACTGCTGGGGACACAATCTATTACGTAGGTAAGATAATCAAAAGTATCTCATCTCTCCCTTAGTAACCAAAGAAAGGTCCCACACACTGTCGATGACGAAGACTAGCCTGAAGAAAACAATTTGTTAAAGCAATACGACAGAGCACCTTTGCCACAGGCAGAAAGTAGAACAGGCAGAAGCATTCACTTCTGCTATCGAGCTGAGACAATGCACAAAGCATTTAGAGGCAGAGAAGTGTGCAGGAGGAGATGTTTAGCTGCACAGGACATTTATTCTGGAGAAAATGATGGATGCCTATTCTAAAGATTATCCTACATAAAATTTGGATGAAAATGCTGGGTAATGTGAATGTCAGAGCTTCCTTTCTGTGTGCAAAGCAAGCAAAGGAAAATAAAATACTGCACAGAAGTTTTCTGAAGGATATGTCTCAAAGTCTGCGTGATGAGCATAAAAATCTGAAGAAAATAGGTGGGAGAGGAGAGCAAGCGAGAGGAAAAGACAGACAGCAGGGCCTGGGAAAGGCAGCTGGTGTTGGAAACCGGTAAAGTGTAAGTGCCTTTGGGACAGGCAAAGTGATAAACCACAGTATGTGAAGAGCTACAGGAGGTATACGGTTTGGTCAGAGGAACATCAAGGACTGATATATGAGAACTGGTACAATTATTTCTACCACAAAATTGTCTTCAGAGTAGTGTGTAAAATAGTACTTAGGAACAGTATTCAGGATTTAAACTTGAATATTTACAAATCAGGAAGAAAAATATGGAAACTCACCTGAGTAGGGTTGTTGCGTTTTTTGTTTGTTTTTATGTTTATTTTTTTCCCCTCAAATACATTTAAATGGTTATTATTACAAATTTACAGAACAGTTTTAAGATAGAAAAACAAATTGTCAACAAACACCTGTAGCAGGAGGAATCTAAATAAAAGATGCATGCTATACTGATTTGAGATGACACAGGAATATTTGGCAGAGTTTTTTCCATTTGAATTCCAGCCCCTTATGCTCATACTGTGTCCTCTTTGGCTTAAAAGGACTGCCACCTACTGAGTTATCCTTGTCTTTATATGGAATTAGGAAAGAGATTAACATTGCCTTCAAATAATGAGAATTTTGATTACAGATTTTTTTTTCTTATTTAAACATAAAGACTTGATGAAGTATCTAAATCTTTAAGGTTTAGAGTGTCAAGCACCATTTTGCTTTGCTGCAGAAATTATTTTGATATTGAACTGAAAAGCCCTGCTAGTGACTGGTTCAAAACTACAAGGTTGCTAGGTTATGATGAGGGCACATCAGAGATCAGCACAAAGATAGCCATCAAAGTAACAATATATCAAAGCATCTGAAGCAAAGATTCAGGTAGTGCAGAGAGCATGTAAAGGAGAGTGCTCCACCTTACCGAGCCCTTTCCCCTGTGCCACAGAAGCAATAAAACCAAGTGGCAAACAAGCCTGGAGAACGCTGCCTGCAGTAAACTGATGTTACTCAACGGCACTCGCAGAACAGTGTTTATTGCCACTTGAGATACTTCATCTCTCATTTTGAATTAGAACAAAATAGATGAGTCAGTTCTGAAACACAGCTAAGAAATCAATGATGACTGCGTTTATTCATCCTAAAATATGGCACTGACTGAGGTAAAGCAATTGCCCTGTAGCCAGCTGATACTTACAGCTTTTACTAGGACAATATACTTTTAATTGCTCCCTGTGTTCTGC
Source organism: Aythya fuligula (assembly GCF_009819795.1). Lineage (NCBI taxonomy): Eukaryota > Metazoa > Chordata > Aves > Anseriformes > Anatidae > Aythya > Aythya fuligula. The sequence continues at coordinate 48,035,612 of NC_045563.1, forward strand.
AGCACTGTGATAGTTTTGCCACAAGTTTTATCAAGGAACAGTCCTCAGGTCTAAATGGAAATTCTGATGGACTTCTGAGAAGCAGGTTATCACAGCATTACAAGCACACACTGTCCCAACCCTATAAGAGACAATACCAGTAAGTATCTGTACTCGTCCTCTGATTATCAGAGCTTTCCTGCAGTTCTCCACAAAGAGAGCTGATGTTGTTGATTAGTTGCTTTCAGGTTTAAGGGCCTGGAAGATGTGATCTGTCCTAGAACTTTTCATAGTGATTGATTATTGCCTCTAAGGACTGTGAGCAAAGAACCTAGCAGATTCATACATCTGAATTCATCTATAATCTAAAAACATATTTCCATATACAGTAACTAGGAAAGTATTTTAAAAAATTACAGATTATTAGCATTCAAGGCAAACCACACTGCTTAGAAAGTGCAGCCTCTAAAATAACGCAACAAAATTCTTCCTTCCCCCATCTCTCCCACTGCCCTAACATGTCTTTTCTTAAGTTTTTATATTCACGCATGAATAACAGTGGATTGAAATGTGGTTGAATATTAAACATTATATATTATTTTCCTCTTAAATTCTGTACCCAAAGAATGCCATCTAGTGACCATCTACTGAATACAAGAATTGGTATCAATAATGCAACTCACTTCAACTGTTGAGATAACATATTACACATTAAACATGATGTGCATTTCATTTTGTTACTTTTTTTTTATGAGAAACAAAAATAATAACATTATAACCTGAGTATTTTTATTCTAGAAGCAAGAGTCCTTGTTGCAGACACGGACATCTGACCTCCAACAGCGAATTTGTCATCTCCTCTGTGCTTCAGCTACTCCATCCAGAAAGTGGCTTCTGTCTTGCAGAACATTTTTAGGATAATTGCCTCCATATGTGTCTACAGCTAAGTACTGAAGCATTTATGGCTTCCCAGCATTTTGCAGACAGATGAAATTCCATTTTCCCTTGCTACCCCAATTTTTTCTCCTTAAGGAGAAAAATTAAAATTACTTCCCTATCAATTAAAAACTAATCACAGCATTTTCTTTATGTAAGCTATGTTGTTTTTGTGGTTTTTTTTTTTTTTTTTTTTTTTTTTTTTTGTGACAATATTGCTTACACTGCACATTTTGTTATAAAAGACAAATAGCACAGAAACATGTAACACATTTGAACACAAAACATTTTACAAAAATCCTAAAGGTAAGACTTTTCAACAAGCCCTCATACCATGTAATAAAGATTATAGAAGGCTTTGCGCTCCCATAACAAGACTTTATCTCAAATACTGAGCTGAAAGAAAGTATCCTAGTCAGTCCCTGATAAGGGCATATTTTGTGACATGTTACTGAAGACTGTAATATTCCAGTTGTATAAGAAGATCAGAAAAACAGAACGCCTTCATCTAAAAAATATTACCAAATGTATACTATTTCAAAAACGTTCCTATATTTTCAGCATTTTTTTTCCTGATATTAGAAAACAGATTTAGCTTTTGATTAATGTAGGCTAATACTTACAATAATCTTTCAGATTATTTTTGCCTGTATTTGAAAAAGCAAACTTTTGGAGGGAGTCAACAGAAACAGAGATGAGCAACTGCTGCCATTACCCTCAGAATACAGTCTGGACTAACATGATGTTACTCACAAACTTTAGAAGCAATAAAGTCACATTCAGTTGATCACAGGAAAAACTAACTCCATTAGGGAAGTATCATTAGAAAACTTGAATAAGGTCATGTTCTATATATAATTTGATGGCAAATATGAACTCCTTAAAAGCCCTCTCATACTTGATGAAATTGTCTATTAGGAAATACATATTTAAAAAAAGGCTTTTGCATAATATGATTGAAAGCTGCAACCTATGCCAATTTTTAATTAATAATTACCATTAAAAGCTCACCATTAAAGTTAGATAGTTCCACTAATTCCATGTACAGACAAAAGCACAGCACTAGACTCCAGGAACAGTGTTGTTACCATCCTTTTTCATCACCAGGTAGTGGATTAAGATAAACCCCTCACATAAAATATGACTATCTACACAGGGATTTACTTTCTACAAACAGATACGTTATAAACTACCTGAAAAAAAAAGAAAAAAAGAAAAAAAAAGAAAAAAAAAAAAGTACTGAATAATTCTGCATTCTTTTATTTTACCAAAATCTCTCAATTCATAGAAATTCATAATACTATAGTATTACTGCTTTGTAAGATAATCAATACCGCAAACTAAACACAAACAACAGCTGCAGTACTCTTTGGGAAACAGTTACAAGGGATGCTATGAGAGGTCTCAGAGAAAGAAGCACCTTCACACTCATTCTCATTTTTTTGGGGAATAAGGCAGCACACCCATGACCTTATCTGAAACCCAAAAGGAATTTAAACAAAGGGCACAAAAGACATGTACACCCTCAGCAACCAGAAGTTAAACTGGAGAATGAAATTCAAGCTTTGATTGTATCTTTTTAAAATTCTGCTGCTGTACGTAACAGTAATTGATTTTCTGTAAGGAAAAGATGCAATCAGCAAGTTAAGAATGTAAGAAGGCTTCTGAATATTGATATTCCAGATGAACATACCAGAACAGTAATATTTATTGAGAAATACGTTTCTAAACAGATGCTTGAGATTGTAATATATTAATGAAGTTAACTGATTTGTGTAATACAATATTTGAACTTCAAGGAGCCTTGACTTAAAAGATCACCAAATGCATGTGATAACAATTCAAAATATGTTGCTGTTTCTGAAATGTTAGAAAAAAAACTATGAAGGAGATATGTTAATGAGCAGCAGGTCATATGTTCCATACAACTGTAGGATAGTCAGAAGAGTATTTTTTCTTTTTGTACTTTAGAATAATTTGCCTAGAACAGTAGGGAAGAAAAACTTTAAAATGTCTCTACATTCAGTCTTGATTAATAACAAGGCAGAGAAAAAACAACACAAATCAGTGGTACATTCATATGCACATAAAAGTATATCAGAATACATAAGCAAAATGAATACTGCAAAGTGACTGGCAAAACCTGACTTAACACATCAAAAAATAAATGGTTTAAAAACATATGGTATGAATAGGTTTCATAGGAGGGGGAAGCACAACATTATATTGTGCAGATTTTATATAAGCATTTTAAAAGTACCATGGAAGTAAAAATCATGAAAGACTAGCATGTAGTTAGGTAGATGTGTGAGCACAAATGAAAACCTAAAACTAGTTAAATTATCTGTGGAGTTGTATGTGCAAGTCAGTCAACTGCAAGACAAGAAAGCTGAAGAAGTAAATGGAACTTTGCAGCTGCTACATCTATGAAAACATTTCCCCTGCAGTTATTTTCTGCTGTGCAAGGCCCTTCTAATTTCTGTTCAATTGCTTATTTCATTAAGCTTATTTAATAGCAAAAACAAAACAGCAACAAAAAAAACTACCTTGAGTTAACTTAAAGAACCAAAAACTGTTTTAAATAACTACATCCAGGACAGTTATCATCATCACCTCAGCCCTACTACTCAAAAAGTGTCTGTGAATAATGTAGTGTTTGAATGCATCATTTGTTACATCTTCTTATAAAATAAATTTTAGATTAAAAATTTCTAAAGTGTCATGCCACTTCTTAATCACCTCTGTATAAAAAGAATTTAGTAATAAAGTTGGCTAACTTCACTATTCTTTTTGACCTGAAGGTATAAACCTGCAATGGGTGGACAGCAAGAATACATGAGCCCTACTTCTTTAGAAAAACTAATATGAAAACAAGCTTCCCCCCCTTTTTGTAAGCTAAAGCCTTTCTCTAAATACAGACAGACTTTGACAATAGTCCAGTTATAAAATTATTTTTTTTTAATATCTCTTATTAGCAATGATATAATTTTTAAAGTGTCTTAATACTTAATATCAGCCATATTAAAAAAAATAATAATAAAAAATATGCTGTTTAGTTCTGGGAAATACAGTTCCCAGGAAATCAGTGGTCTCTTACATTGGTCTTTTCCCAGAAAGAGATTCCAGTAGGGACAAATGGTATTTTAAACCTACTCATCTCAGTATCCAAGCAATCTGTTTGAGAAATATGAAACTTAGGTATTAAGGAAAAAGCCTTGTTAGCTGTGAATACTTTTAGAAAGCTTAGATTATTTTTTTTTCCCCCTAGTGTACAAGAGACTACCTGTGGTACTGCTGGCAGCAGTATTTTTCTATTCTACCATCACCTTGGCCAAAATGTGGATGATAGTAGCCTATCAGCCATGCACAGAGGAGTCTGAAACACTAACTCATTAGTAAGTCTTATACTGGAGTTCAAATAGTCTGCCTTATGTTAGGGAAATACATATCATTGAATTAATTCAAAGCAAATCATATTAGCACAAAAAAGTCAAAAAAATCTACATGCGGATTTTCACAAAAATTACATATTGGCGCAGTTGTTGTGAATATAATATGTGAAAATACACAGTGAGTTGACCTGGTGGTTAATCTTGCATTGCTTTTATTATTTCTTGTACATTGTGCAAAGTTGATGTAAGTGTGCAAACCAAATCAGTACTGCTGGCAGAGTCCCTCAGAGCTCTTCCCCAGAACCATGTAGTGTGCCTGGAAAGACTCTGATTACCTTGCCAGAAATTAGTTTCTTGTGTGAGGCTGCTCCTGCTCCTCTTGTGCATTCTTAGCTTGAGTCAGGCAGAATTGACTGGAATATCAAGGAACCTAAGTTTTCCCTGTTGCCTGCTCCAAAGCCAGGTGATGATGGCACAGAAAGGAAGACCTGGACACTGAACTGCTGTCAGGAGAGGTGAGCATTCAGCCTAGCTTATCCTAGAAAGGTATGAGTCCCAACAAGCAATTGCTGTGTGTTCACAAGTTACAATCCTACCTGCAAGTTTTCAGATTATTTCAGAGATGCCCAACTGTACTAAGTCCAAAGGGACAACAGTTAAGTTTTTTACTAGTATTGGATTCAACAGTAATGCAGACCTTCCTCAGCTCAGAGCTCTGAAGAAAAACCTCCTCCTCCTCCTTCTCTTCCATGCAATTTCCCTCCCAGACAGGCTATAACAGGAGTGCGGTGGAAGCAGCGTGGTGACGGCCTGCAGGAGTAGGCCAGGGGACACCGCTCAGGCACTAACAGGGTTCTCCACAACCGGTCACCGCAGAAATTAGACTTCCCTCTCTCAGCTGCTAGTTAGAAGGAGTTTTCCCTGATGTATACTTGAATACAAGACAAAGTACCCTTAAATTCTAAAATTCTATACATAAAACGAGGGAACAAATACACATAATTTATAGAATTACAATTTATTTTTCACATGCTGGAAGTGTGAAGGCCTAAAATCTCAAGTGCTCTTTAGACCCTTTTTTTTTTTTCCTCATCAATTTTGAGCCCAAAGGCAATTAACAGATTGTCATAAAAAATAAATAAATAAATACATAATGCCCACATCACAGATGCCAGAGGTGTGAATATTTCCCTTGTTTAAAAAAAAAAAATAATAAGGAAAAAGGTAAGAAGTGGGAACAGATCAAGAGAGACTATCCATATCTGGCTTTTGTTTGCTCACAAAGCTTCAGCAAAAATGACTAGAGAAGTCAGAACACAAACACTACATCACTTCTGAGAATAAATAAATACCACAAATCAAAGAGTAAAAATAGATGGAAATACATCCACATATACCTTTAAAATTAGATAGTATTGTCAGAAGAGCTACCAGATACTTTTGTCTCCAACAGTTTAAGTTTGTGTCTTGTAAATAACATGACGACATGAAATATATCCATGCTGACAGTTGTACTCACAAACATGGGGAGAATCCCTAAAGTATTTCTACTTATTGACTTTCTGACTCATACTTCAACATTGTTTTAATATAGTACAACCTAAGCAACTAGATACTGTTTTTAAATAATTTATTTTGATTCTAAGTGGATCAGATGATAGCTTTTGTACTCTGCTCTATTTGTTATTCTGATTGATCTAGGAAAGAGGATAATCAACTATTTACTGAATCTCTACTGTTAAATCTCTACTTTTAAAAGATTCAGTAATAACACAAACGAAAGCAGCAGGAAGATTCTCATACTGTGTCATTTGTTAATAAAAGATTATATATATATATACTTTTTATTATTATATTAAAACATGGTTATTAATTTTCAGGAAATATCCAAAAAGTAAATATTAATGTTATAAAACAGGCATGGCAGCTACAAATCTGCATGTTATTGTGATTTAAGAGTGTAGCTATTCAAGACTGGAGCCAGTAACTAAACTATCTTCATACTATAAAGCATTCATTTGTGATACATTAGAAAGATGCACAAAATATACCTACATTAGGCATACATTTTCCAGAAAGAAAGTCTAGTTCAGTGTGGTCTAAAAAGTACGTGATCAATTTCTTACCTACTTGATCAAAATAGCTCTGTAAGAACCTTCTTAAATATTTGGCTGATGCTTTAAAATCCATTAGCTTGAGCACTTCCAATTAACTTTCAAACGTGGCATACAAGTTGCAATATCCTACAAAGTGTGCTTAGGACTTTACAAAATCCTAATGATTTACTTTTGAAGATGAATATTTATAACACATTTCAATCTTTCTGTGCTGTCTACATGGTGATACCTCACCAAATCTCCAAATCCAGTATTGCTCATGTAAACTATTACAGTTTACCTTCAGGTTTATTTTAAAGTGTTGTATTTGCAGAAGTGAACCCTTCAACATCTATCAAAAGCAGTAAGTAATAATGTCTTTTTAGAGGTGAAGCTTCTAATTAGATAATCAGCATTACCTGCACAACTTAGATAGTTAAGAAGATATATGCTAACAAACTCAATTCCTGCTTAGTGAGGAAAAGAAATTCAGTACTGTTAGTTAACTCTCCATATAAATAGAAGCATGACTGCGCACAAATTTGATTCCAAGATTACTTAAACTTTAGAATCATCAGCCATTATTTTAGGAACAAGTTATATAGAGTTCTACACACAAAATAACATAAAAAAACAAACTTTATATATATTTCACAGGCTGGCTGCATCTCAGTGCACTGTTAAATACACACCCAAAACAGAAAGGAAGCTGGAGGCAATAGTGCACCAAAATATATGGAACTAACGGCACTTGCAACATCAGCTATTTTGCTTCCCAGGTGTATGTTTTCTTTACTTATCAGTCTTATAAACACTTCCCACCCCAAGCTACTTAGAGTTATTAAGCCCTTGTGTCAAGGTCTAGTACTGCGTCTACATGTACTACCAAGCATCTGCACTTTTTAACAGTATCGCAATATGTTTTGGGGGAGTAGGGACCTGAGGACATCCATTCCTAAAAATAGCATCTTCCATAATGCAGCATAGAAGGCATCCTCTGAAGATGAGGAGACATGGAGAGAAAATAAACACTAAGCTGTTCTTCAGCAATATTTTCTCACTTTGATAAAATAACTCATAGGGATAAATTACAAAAGATGAAAACTGGGGATTAGCTACTTTTAACTGTAGAGCAAGAATGTATGATCCTTCAGACAATCACTTCCTGTTTTCCTATGAACTCTACAATTGTTTCCATTAAAAAAGACATTCACAAGAAAACAAAAATCTTTCTCTTACACTTGTCCATCCGCTGCCCAGAAAACAGGTAGTACCTCACAGTGTCAGTAGCATACTTCACGCAAATCATATTTACATATGATAAGAGAATTAAAACAAATGAATGAGAATAATATAAATATTTTAAATATTCATAAGAAAACAAACTAAACCCTTACACCTTTCTTTTTGAAAAAGAAGCACTAATGAGAGAACAAAAAAAGTTTACCTGACTTGTATTTTCCTAATTATTAACTTTTTTTTTTTTATTTCCTGAATTTGCAGTGCAGTGCACACTTCAAATACAGTGTGCTGTGTCGAAACTCCTCACAGTAACTTAATTTCAGATACTGTTAAATTAATTTTTAAAAGATTTTCACTTTATTTCCTTGTTTGAGTATGCAGATGAAACTAGAAGTACACTAGAAAGAATATGTAATTTTCAATTCTCTCAATTTTAATAATGGCATCTGGATGTTTGGTAATAGTTATAAAGATTAGGTGTTTCAGAGGTTATGTCCCACTCCAGAGCCAGTTAATAGGCTGGGGACAGAGAGGGAAAAGAAGAAGAGTCCTCAAAGAGCAAAGCTCAGGAGAAGAAATTGAAGAAAGCTGAGCTATGTGGTGATTAAAGGAATGGAGGGAGTAAGGCCTAGAACTGACCCACAGCTACAGAAGCCTTGATCGTTTACAACAGAAATTAATCTTTATTTTACAGCTTTATATCAGAACTATCTGGAGATAGAGAGTCTTAAGAGTCTAAAATTAAATTGGATATTAAGATATTGTCACCAAGGAACTACAGCAACACTGCAAGTCTCTTTTCCAGACAAAGGAGTTCCTTATCTCAAGATACTCCCTTTCTTACTCTTCAGCCAGATTTTCTTTCTGTCTGCGAGCATTACTTTATCAGCAGCTAACAGCCTACATCTAGGATCATACCAGTACTTACAATGCAAACAGAAAAAAATCAAAGGATCACATTTCTATTCTAATTTTGTGTTGTATTTCTCCTCTGGTTTTTATCTAAGCTTTTGCTTCTGCAGTACTAATCAGAGCACTTGTCTATAAATTGCCCTTCTGTCTTCTGGGGCAAGTACTTAGCAAAAATCACCATTCTTTCTATTGCATTTTAAACAACCTTTGGTTCTTAAAAATAAATCTTGGCATTGCCTTTTCTCATGGTCTTTTGTTCACTGCACTTAACTGTATCCTGCTCTTGTATGACAGAATCTTAGCAAAATATATTTGTGATTTTTGTAAAAGTGCCATGCACATCTCCTGTATGTGTGTACATTTCCTCTCAATCAGAAGTCTACTATTCTCTTCGAAGTCTTAAATGAGACCAAAGATTTTGCAAAGATTTTGTCCTGGAAAATAAAAGGAAAAATTTAATCTACAGGATTTTACAGTCAGGAATATAACTCTTTCTTGTATTTCTTCTTAAATATTGACCAACAAACATTGTTATAACATGGAAAATAAATTGTTTTTCTAAGTTATCTGAGAGAGAAAACATTTAGAATGGAAATAGCAGCTGAAATTAATTTTTTCTTTCCTTTAAGTATATTTTATCTTTAGATAACTATTTATTTCTTTAGATATTTTTTATCTTGCATCTTTTTGAAGCGGATAGACATACTAAAACTTAGGCTAAGAAAAGGTAAAGTTTATTTACACCCAGTGAGGAGAATGTAGCAACAGACAGCCAACAACTCACTGATGATACTTATCACCATGAGTTTTCTGAATTCACTCAACAAGTTTCTTTTTTTTTTCTTTAAGAGAAACAACTGTGTATGCTTTTAAATTATATGCAGCTAGGAAACCATATTTTGTTTGTGTCTCAGACTAGCTTCAGAGTGCATGTCAGTCCATACCTTTGACCTGCTAAAATAAATATTTATCTGCATCTAAGTTTTCACAACTGATAAAAAAAAATTCAAATTGCTGTCTTGAACTATTTTTCAAAGGAATGTCAGATAATCCACCCTCCTCTGGTGCCTATTTCCCTCTCCTGCATAGAAAGGTAGAACAGGTAGAAACATTAATATCATAGACATTTATCATTAGGTGAATGAATTGTACCCACCACGGCTTTACTGTCTAGATGCAGTCAAGTAAACTACATGAATACTACAGAAGCATCATGGGTGGGATTAATTGTTTTTAAGTGCCTTATAATTGTCACTAGCTCATTACTGCAAAGTCAGGGGTACTTGTTAACTCCTGCTCTTCAATCAGTGCGTTACTGAACAGATGACTCAGGCGGTAGTTCTCTGCACTATCAACAGTTAGGACTCCCGTCCTTTCCACTGATCATTGATCATTTTTCCAAATGAGTCTCAGAACAGGACAGCCTACCAAATAAGATATAAACATATGTATTTAAAGCACTCTGCTTCAGTCCACAGTGTAGCCACACAAACCATTTTGCCACTACAACAGTACAGAGAAAACCGTGAATGGAAAATAATTGTAATTGACAAACAAAATACTGCTGCACAAATTTTGCACCCAAAAAAGATGTGATTATACAGACAATGATGTACATGCATATATATATGATATATAACTACAACTATAAAAACTTAGTAACTGAGAAAGTAGTAATTTATTTTTTTTTGTCTTTCACATAGTCATGTATAAGCATATCTGCGTGAATTTTAATTTAAAACTTTACAGAAATGTTGGGTTGTTCTTGTGTCAAGGCACTTTGCAGCTGGTAATTTGTCAAGTGCAGATGTGCTGGAAATGTGAAACGCCTTCCTTTCCCTTCCATCCTACAAATGTTCCTTGGCCAAGACTTATAACACGGAATCATTCTTAAGCACATCCTTTCCACTGCCACGGTTTTCTAATCCCTATCTGTTTCTCGATCTTGTTGGTAACTGACTGGTTTTCCTCAGTCAATTTTTGGTTTGACCATGCCTATCTTTCATAACATGTATGAACATTCTCAGCACACCCTGAAATAGCGATACTTTCAATCATTCATAGCAATGTGGTTGCAAAGACTTCTACTCTTGTTAACTAACTTCAGCTTTCCACCTCCTGAAATATATTGTTACACAGAAATGTATCTAACAGAGTAGAAATACTTTTCTTAACTCATATCATAGAATCATAGAATCATAGAATATCCTGAGTTGGAAGGGACCCTTAAGGATCATCAAGTCCAACTCTTGACACCGCACAGGTCTACCCAAAAGTTCAGACCATGTGCCTAAGTGCACAGTCCAATCTCTTCTTAAATTCAGACAGGCTCGGTGCAGTGACCACTTCCCTGGGGAGCCTGTTCCAGTGTGCAACCACCCTCTCTGTGAAGAACCCCCTCCTGACGTCCAGCCTAAATTTCCCCTGCCTCAGCTTAACCCCGTTCCCGCGGGTCCTGTCACTAGTGTTAATGGAGAAAAGGTCTCCTGCCTCTCGACACCCCCTTACGAGGAAGTTGTAGACTGTGATGAGGTCTCCCCTCAGCCTCCTCTTCTCCAGGCTGAACAGGCCCAGTGACCTCAGCTGTTCCTCGTACGTCTTCCCCTCAAGGCCTTTCACCATCTTCGTAGCCCTCCTCTGGACACTTTCCAACAGTTTCATGTCCTTTTTATACTGTGGTGCCCAGAACTGCACACAGTACTCGAGGTGAGGCCACACCAGCGCAGAGTAGAGCGGGACAATCACCTCCCTTGACCTACTAGCGATGCCGTGCTTGATGCGCCCCAGGACACGATTGGCCCTCCTGGCTGCCAGGGCACACTGCTGGCTCATATTCAACTTGCTGTCTACCACGACCCCCAGATCCCTCTCTTCTAGGCTGCTCTCCAGCGTCTCATCACCCAGTCTGTATGTGCAGCCAGGGTTTCCCCGTCCCAGGTGCAGGACCCGGCACTTGCTCTTATTGAACTTCATGCGGTTGGTGATCGCCCAGCTCTCCAACCTGTCCAGATCCCTCTGTAAGGCCTTTACGCCCTCATTTGAGTCCACAACTCCTCCAAGTTTGGTGTCATCAGCAAACTTGCTCAAAATACCGTCTATTCCTACATCCAGATCGTTTATAAAAATATTGAAAAGTACCGGCCCTAAAATAGAGCCTTGAGGGACCCCACTGGTGACCACCCGCCAGCCTGACACAGCCCCATTTACCATAATCCAACCATATGATCCAACATTTTAACTATTCAGCCAAATTTAATATTATAACTTCTGGAGGTTTCCCGTTAACCTTTACTACACAAACTAATTTTTTTAATGTAAGGAATTTTTAGATAAATGAGACAAGGATACATTATATTTAATTTCCTTAAAGTACTAATTTGTCATACAGATAATTAAATTTAATTCCTTTTATTATTGCCAGGAGAGCAGCCAAAATATGTAACTATTTAAAATGTCTCTCTAGATATCATTAAACTAGTGTTGGAATGTGCATAAAATATCTATAAACATGAAGACTATGGCTTCCTGTGATTTTCGTTTAATTAGTAGAAATTTAGCTACTAAAAAGTCCTGAAACAATACACTGAAGTCCTTTTCACTTGTATGTAAATCAAAATTATCTTGACCTTTAGAGCTATTTTTAGGTATTTGCAAAACTAATTCATTCTTTAAGTTGTTTACAAATTCCTCTCTTTACACAGTTGTGTAGTGTTTGATTCTTCATGAGGAGTCACAGCAGTTTCTTCAGACAACAGTAAATAACAAATGCCCCTTTGTCTACACCCAACAATTTCCACCCCAAGACAGCTGACAATGCAGGGCCTGAATTGAGGGTTAAGAAACTCAGGGGGCATCTTCCATTTCAAATCAGTAAGCAGACACAAATTTCAAAACTCCATTCTAAATGTGACCTGTTTTTAAAAATAATGAAGCCAAGTTCAATTACCATTTAAAATTCAGTGTATATTTTAAGTACAGAATTAGAAACATTTGCTTGGGTTTGTGTATTTTAACTGAAGACAAATAATCTGTTCCTGGTTTGAAAAATAAGGCTATCAATATCACTGTGATATTCTTTCACTTCAGTACATAAACACACTCTGCAATATTGATTGTCTGAGTAAGCACAGCCCTGGCATGGCGCGTTTCAAAGCCCAACCCTTAAAACCAATGCCACAGAAAATCTGCTGCAGTTCCTAACTGGTGCCTTCTGACTCTGCCCTCCAGGCAGAACATGGAGTGGCTGATACTAAGAAAAAGACACCTGTGAGATGTCAGAGTGAGACAGAGATAAATTGAAAGGAGATGGTATGAATAACCCCAGTAGAATAACTTCTTTGCAAGCTCTCTGGCCACATGCCAGGCCACCTGAGATACTGGAAAGGTCTGGGGCTGCCTACCTAGAGATGATCCAGCCCAAGAAAGGTATGCCAGTTAGAGAGAAAATGGTCCCCTTAAGAAGAAATTAAAAGCCTTACCTCACCAGCTGTGGTTAACAGTTCACATGGCAAGTTGAGATGCCAGAGTTTCCCTTTGATACCAATCCAGTAAAAAAATTAACAGCTTTCTGGCGAAAGAGAAACCACTTACATGGTTTTCACTACAGAATAAAAGCTGCAATTGGTATGTAATGTAATAACTTTTTTTTTTAATGAATCAAAATAGCATGCTTGTTTTCACACTACTTCTACAATGTTCAGTTACTATCATCAAGCAGTATATTATCAAGTAACTTTTTCGCCATCAGGCACTCACAGATCTGTTAGCAAGCTGGAAAAGGCCACTTTCCTCTCGCTTTTGTTGCAGGCAGGTATGAAAGCAAAAAGCAGTGACGTAATTTAAGATCAGACTATGGACTATCTACCAGGTGCTGCTATTTAGGTATCATTTTCTTGAACATCTCCAGCACTGCCATTACTATAAGGAGACACTCTTATCATCTTCCTTAAATTATTATGAATTTGAACTTAGATAATTGGGGAATGTTTCAAAGAGTTTTCAGCCTCTGTTGTCAAGCCTTTAATCTGAACCATTAAAAATAAGAGGGGCAAAAAAAATAAATATGTCATTTAGTACCAGAGAATACAGAAGAAAAGGTGATTTACCAACACTTTCTGAATACACGTAAGATTTGCCTTGCTTTGTGTCAGCCATTTTAAGCAAATGGTTTTCTAAAGAAAGTTTTAGGTTATGCTAAATGAAATGAGTTAAATGAAATACCACACTTTATTTAATCCAAATACATACCCAGAATTATTTTAACAGAAGTTATATTCTGAAATAAATAATACATATATAGGTGTATCAGCAAATCTTTATTAAGCAGTATTTCAAAAAATAAAAAGGGGGGGGGAGGGAAGAGGGGATGTAGAATAAAAAAATAAAAGCTCAAACCCTACTCCTACTATAATATAACATACTATAATTGAAGATATTTACAGAAAGAGCAAAGGCCAAATATATTTGATTGTAAGATCATAAGACACTAGCAAGTAACTCTAACCAAGAAAAAAAAAGAACTATTAGTACAGGGGAGAGATGTTAATATAAATGTATAAATTCTTAATAAAATCTGAAATGATGCAAAATTCCAGAAGGAAAAAGCTATGGATTTTGCCTAATAACAATGGAGATATGCCAAATGATTGGTTAAAACACGAACCAAAAAAAAAACATTGGTTTAAAACATTTAAAAAAAAATTTGACTCTGGACTTTGATGGTTAAAAAAAAAAAAAGTGTTAGTCTGTGTAGTTTTCATAAGAACAATGAGGAATCCAAAAGTTACGTGTTATTTCTAGATTGTTAGTACACTGCATAACGGTGCTTCTCAAATTCTGCCACAGGCTCAAGTATCCTGTCTTTAATAACAGGGCTTAAATTCCTAAGAAGTTTAGATCACTTAATAAATCATTCATTATATACCTTTATCTTTTTCATACTTCTTAAGTAATTTGTAACATTAGAAAGTTTTGGCTTCTTTATATGTTCACAAGCTTTGAAAGTTACTTCTTCACATTAGATGGACTGAAATTTTGTGCAGAATATGTGAAGGAAACTGTGGAAGTAAAAGGAAGGTACTATAATGGTAACTGCTTTCTTTTCGAGACACTCTTCAGAATTTGCACTTTTTATCCTTTATTGTTAGATGGACATAGAAGAAAAAAATGCAAGAAGCAGAAAAGAAAAAAAAAAAAGTGCACTTGCATGTCTGAATTCACACATCAGCAATCCCAGATGCATTTGAAATGTTGAGTTTCCTAACATATAAGTTTAATTTTATATTGCTGTGCAATTTAATTTTAGCCTATTTCAATGCTTTAGAGAATTGTGTTGCTCCTTTTCAACTGATTAGAGTTATTCCTAAGTGGCTCTTAGCAAGAATGAAAATCAGAGTGAAAGGGATGAAGTGCATGTCAGCTGAGGAGATGAAACAGTAAAATATTATGAATTAAAAATTACTTATTCAGAGATAAAGATGCAGACAGGCTTAGCTCTAGATCTAGGCTTATATTTTCTTTATTTTAAATAATTATTCCATGTTTTTGCTTTATGGTGTTCTCAAAAACTGGAGGAATCATGGAATCTTTATTTTACTCTTTCTTGAAACCAAGCTCATACTGTTAGCAAAAGAAAATCACTCTTAATTTGAGAGGGATTATCTGACCAGTGAAATCAGTTGGTAGACTCCGTCTTCCAAAGGACAGATATCCTTCCTACAAACACTACTGTTATAGTAAGAAACTTCTGTTACATCTTGGTCAGAAGAGCAGGGACTGGAAGTCTGCAGTGTCTTTTAAGTTGGCCTTGATCAGACAGAACACACATCACCAGGTTGTGTGGGAAGCACATTACTCCACCCTATAGCTAGTGTGTAGACAAAAACAACTCTCAAGTTACCTCGGCTTCTGAATTAGTATTATTATAGAGTGATGATTCATTTAGAAGTCTTTTCCCAAACTGCTGTTTATCATTACTGAGAAACACAAATGCTTTGCTCAGCAAAGCTAAAGTGCAGAAACTTGCTGAGATTCATTCTTTAAATTTCCACTACTTGAGACAAAAACTAGAGTTGATCTGCATCCTCAGCTACAGAGAGTTGTCAGAATTGGTTGACTAGTATTAAAACAAGCTCCTAAATCACCTGGGTTTTGAGGATTGGCTTGAAACCAACTCAGATCTAGTTCATCACACTGACTTTTTTGTTCCAGGATAGATTATTTTTTCCCACTTTTTGTTGAAATGGAATGCAGTTTATACAAAAATGTAGTGGGTAGCATATTCCTGATCTTCACCATAAAACAGAACACTGTTTTTGTGGATACTCACATCCACATCATTGCATGGCTACATAGGTAAAAAGAAACAGGTAAAGGAACTATTTTATTACCGAAAAATCTTACCTACTGGAAAACTGTATTTTCAAGTTGCTGAAAACGCAGAAGCAAGCTACGCTGAACGTTTAGGTACAGACATTTGGAGGCAGAAATCCCACCTTAGATGCTAGGTAGCATCTGCTCTGAGCATCAATGACACTAGAGGTCAGCATGGGAACGTCTATATTAGCATTTTAGTCTGGGCCAGGAACATGCTTTCTAAGTACTGCCTACTCTGCTGTAGCCCACAAGACTGAGCAGCCTTAGAGTTTGCAAACTGGATCCTTTTAGGAGGAAATTAAATGAAAGATGCCACTGGTGGTTGTTCAATCAACATGCCTGGATTAGAAGTAGTCTGAAATAAACACCCAGGACTCCAGTGTTACAGATGCTGGGTTCATTCTTTGGATTTGCTTTCCACCTCTTGGACTACTTGCTAATGTAGATAAAGTCTCTGACTTCTATCTGTAGTAGAAGAAAAAGCACTACTTTGCCAGGTGAAAAATCCCAGTCTAGATTTTATGTAGGAACATGCAAAGAGAGCATTGTGAAGTACAATCTTAGAAAAGTAAAGACCATCTAAAGTAAAATAGACAGAAATATTGTGAATATAAAAACTGGTAGTCATTCCAGAACATTTCATCAGGTGTCTAAAAATCACCAGCTAGGAAGATGGCTACAAAAACCTAATAGTATCTATGAAGCTATTGTAAACAAAGCAAAACACTCCATCTCATTTAGTAGAGCAGCTTCAGAAAGAAGTTAAAAAAAGAAGGAAGGAAAGAAAAAAAGATGGATAGAAAATGAGAAGCTGAGCAGTAAGTATAAGTCAGAAACAAAGGATTGTACAGAACTGGAAGGACAAGTAAAACAGGATTTAGACAAACTTGGCTATTAAACTGAATTGAATGGTAAATAAAAGATGTGTATTTGAAAAGGACAAAATTTGAGAAATAAAGTCAACTTGCTAGGAAATCAACTGGTATCTGAAGCACAGAGATTTGTAATGTCACATCTTCTCCTCACTCATTGAATTAGACATGCTACAACTATGTATAATGTGTACCCTAAGGCCACAGGACAGAAAAAAGCACGGAGTTTGCTACTTAGTGAAAAATCACCCCAAAGAGGATATGAAAGATGAGCAAGGAACTCAAGGAAAGGTACACTGAGAAGGCCAAGAGATGAAAGAGAATTACTAAAGTGAGAATTACTAAAAGACACGCTGAGTCTGCCTGCATTTCAACATCATCTGTAAAATCTAACAGTTCTACAGGCACATCAGTAGAGAGAGAACATAGCAAGAAGGAATAATATACAGTAAAGATGGAATGTAATTAAAGATAACTTCTAGCTTGAAAACTAAATGAATACTTCAGCTACAAGCAATCAGGTTATCTATATCTGAGTGCTGAAGGACATGGAATATAAAATCACAAGTCCAGTAAAAAACATATTTGTAGCAAATCTCTTAAGTCGGAGTAATACCTTATGATGGAAGAAAAACAAATGAAAATACTTATACTTAAGTAGGAGGAAAAAAATTGTGTCTTCCATTGATGGTGGACAACTGATGTTATGGACAACTTATTCTTCTGTAAATCATTTTCCATTGGACGGTATTAGGCAGCAATTCTTAATATTTTTAAGAATGAAAACAAATTTTAAGGATAGAGTAAATGAGTAAAAGGAAGCCTTGCTCTTCTATGGATAGAAAAATTAAAGCTATGTCATAGTGCATTCTTGGTGGATACAAACTATTGCTGCCAGAGATTCAAGATGACTTGTGATTCTGTGAGCTGTACCCCTTAGCTAGTAAATTCTGTTAAGATGTCCGTTAACCCACGGTAGTGCCTCACATTTCCATAAATTTCAGTTAACTTGGATTTAACATGTATGAAGCTTCTCCTGCACAGAGCATCATTCTAATCCACCCAGAACACTTTGACACACATGAAAAACGTATATTTTTAAATATTTAGGAATATAAAAAAAAAAATAAATCAAGAATGGAATGTATTCATAACTAAATAACATAGGAAAACTGTCAATGCAGAAAGAAAAGGTATGTAACATTTGTATTGTGTTTTTGTTCTGGGAGAAAAAACTAAGATGCTGTATCAATCTCATCTGAAGGAATACTTCAATCTCACCTGAAGGAATACTTTCGACTCTAACAAAGCTACTGGTGAATGTTAAAAACTGCTTACTAAAGCTACACTGTTTAAAATGAGATGGTACAAAGATTTTGTGCCTAAGAATTTTGAAAAAGCAAGCAAAGGAATTTAGCAGACCACTGATAATTATTTTCCTTGTCATTATTCGTTTTTCATTAGGTCTTGAAATACCAAGGAAACTTCATAAGACTGAAAGAAAACATGTTCTTTGCCAGTGCTATTAAAGGGTAATGAGACAGGCTGGATAATTAAAAGCCTATAAGCCTAGCATCAATCGTAGCAAAATAATGGAATAATTCCTACAAGGCTCAATTAATGAAGGATTAAAGAAGGGGTATAGAATTAATGCCAGTCAATATGAATTTTTTTGGAAAACAGAACTTGCCAAGCTAGCATGATATCTTTGAAGAGATCACAGGAACCAGGTGCTGTTATGTGCTGCCTACTTCCACAGAAGAGTCTGGATGGCAATGAAGTTCCCTGAAAATTGAACATGTCTTACAAGTGAGATTATACATCAGCATGACACGAAACACCTGCCCGCCAGTTTTACTGGGCATGTAGTGTTTAATTGTGGTTTGTTTTTTCCAAGAACTATTTCTCTTTCTTTCATTCATGGTGTGCAAATGACAAGCTACTATTAAACATAATTATTCAAACTTAATAGCAAAGGGAAGCTGTTTGAAGAAATGTTCCTAAATCTCATTTGTAGAAAAGAACTCTTGCTTTGGTCCTGGTCTGAAAAGAGCTGAGTTTGAAATTCATTTCCTACACATTAAGACGATCTACTTACTAAATCATTATCATAAGGAGTTCTGCTGCTTTGCAAAGTCCAAGATGCAAATTCTTGCAACTTCCACATGTTTATGATGTTTCTCAGCTGATGTTCTTTCAGCAGTCCCAGCAGACCTAATTTAATTTCTAATCATTTCACCATGCTTAACACATTTTTTCTAAATTACTTTTGCATTTGTACTCGGAGGGAGTACAGACTGATTTTTGCTTGTAAAGCTCTCTTCTTTCATTTCCATTGTTTCCTATGCAAAAGGAATGAAACTGACTACATTGAGCAATTCAGTGATTAGCTGCTTTCAGTCTATACCATACTTCAATAATAATATGGTGCATAGTGTGCATTTCACATATTATTTCACACTTACAGCCCCAGCTTCTATCACATCACACACAGAAGTATGTACCTCATTTATGCCCTAGTTGCAGGCCAGAACCCTAAATTTTTTCCAGAGAGCCCAGCAAAATACAGGAATGCACTCAAAGGTATAGAAAATGTGCCCATTCAAGTTTGTTTAATTACATTTTCTTCTTTTTTGGAGAAGAAGAATATTGTATTTAAGGACTTTTAACTAGTGTTAACATTAAACAAGAAACAAATACAAGAACAATCAGAAAGACAATAGTATGCAGTAAGTATAAATTTGAGTTTTGCCAGACACATGGCATAAGTTTTCATAATTTCATGTCAGAAAATTTGTAAGATGTTTCTGTTGATATTCTTTCAGCACTTTCAGATTTGGTAATCCTTTTGCTATTCTCACAACATTTTTCTTCTTAATTTGCATTTTACTTTGTCTGATCAAAGCAATATTTGCTTGCAAACAACCTTGTCACATATTAAAACAATCATAATATATTGAATTTACTTCCTACACTGTTTCTTGAGAAGAGCTTAAAGGATTTGTGACAAACAGGTTTGATTACCTTCTTTTTTCAAAACCACTGTATATGACTAAAGGTAATGCAAAACTTCTTTCATATTTCAGAACTTCACTTAATGCCCCTTCCCAGATATTTTTTTCATATTTGGACACAGATGCACAATTCAAATTTAATTCAGAGCTGCTATGAATCAAGAAACATGTTTATGATAGATGTCTTTCTGAAGTCTTTCAGTTAAGTGGCCACAAGATGTTATTGAAGGATCTTCAGAACAGTTGTGTGGCTCTTCCATAACTCATGTCCCACACAGACTGAATTTATTCATTTTCCATAGTGTTTCCAAAAACTGAAATTTCACTGGAAATTCAACTTGTTATTCCTTTTTAGTACTTGAGAACTTCATTGCTCCTAGATTTTCCATTTCCAACCTCAATCTTTCTTTTGTTTAATATTCTTCTATGATTTTAAATTCTGTTTGTTTGTTTGTTTTTCTTCAGCCCTTTCAGGAGCTACACAACTATCACAACTATTCTCACTATTTTAGAGGCTAAATCTGTTCTCTCAAACATTAAGCTTGGTTTTGCCTCTTCCTCTCTCTCTCTCTCTCTTTTTTTTTTTTAATTTCTCAAAAGAGAAATGGAAGTATAACCTTTCCATACAGTGCATAGTTATCTAGAGCAGTGTTCTCGATGCCTCATTCCCTCATTCTTTTAAAGCTTTCTTATTATAGAATCTACTTTTTCATGTTCATCTTACCTCAGCTTCCATTGTAAGCAAGGAAATTAAAATTATTATCAAATCTTACAAACATTTTCAAATCCTTACAACCCTGGAATTACCTCATCCAGTGAATTCTATTTCATTATATCTTGTTTATACATACACGTATACCCCTATTTAGTGCACATGCAAGAAGTAAAAAAAGTATGCCTGTGTAGTTTATAATGGCATATATAAAATAATAATGTTCATGAATCAACAATACTATATATAAATTTTAGTGTATTTTCTGTGTATTGCCAGGAAGTTCTTAATACATCGGAGATCCAAAACACATCAATAGTTAAATTAAAACTGCACACACTCATGGAGAACATTAATTATATTCTTGGAGCTCATTTATAATGAGCTTTTAATTGGAGAGTATGCCCTCATATCTTAATTCTTAAAAGGAGAGAAATTACAAGATGTTAGGTAATTCTTAAAATAACATGCTTCAGTGTACATATTTTCTTTCTTTTACTATACATGAACAGTAAAGACTGTTTGCCTAAAGTCAGTCTTCCTTTACTTATGGCAGTTGAAGCGTATGATAACAGAGAATTCTATTTCATTTTTAATCAGTAAGGTTGTAGTGGGACGTGCCCTAATGGATGCTGCCTCTAAAATTTAGCAAAAAGGTCAACAGAGGGAACCTTACTCCCATGAAAAAGAGATTAATACATTCTATGACTACCTCAAGTTTGGGAGACAACTGACCAATTTTCCTTCTATTATTTATCTAATTAGTCATTCTCCAATACTGTATAAAATAAAACACAGCATTATGTTTTACAAAATGTCTGAATACATTGCTATGTTAGAGCTTTTGCAGAACTTCACAGCATAGTCCTTCATTAGAAAGACTGTTTGCTTGGACAGCATCCAGTAAAATCTAATCAATATACCCATCTTTATTTTTTAATTCAGCAGCTCAGCTTTATTTAATTCTCCAATTTCTAATATTGCATAAAAGCACTGCTGTATAACACATTACCATCTAGGCTGCTAGTCCAGATACATCACATTTGTCATTGTTAGAATTCAACAAGAACTTGATATGATTACCTGGTTTGCTTTCATTTGGTTTACACTGAACTTCTTCAACACATTCTGCAGGAAACCATCCAACATGTCCCCGGGTGCTGCCTTCCCAGAATCCACCTTCACCAATGCTTAAAACTAATCACAGAGACACAAAGGAAGCATTAGACTTTTTTGTCTTCTAATATAAATACCAAGATTATTTACATAACACATTCAATAATAATTGACTATCATGTTTGTAAGAGCAAACATTGTACAATAATTCAAATTCCAGTGCCTCAAAAGGGGGCACAGAGTAACCTTAAATTAAGAATCTTCCTGATCAGTCTTTGCAACCCCTTCCCAAAACCATTCGTGTCAGAAGTTTTTGGGGCCCTGACATATTTTTTTTCAATTTTCACTTTTTGCATTCCTGCTTTTATCAGGGATAAATGTATGGCCACATTAATACCAAAATTCTGCTTGCCTGTTCAAATTAACCTGAAGTGCTGAAAGTCTTGTAACACTGGACCCACATTGAAATTGGGAATTGGGTTTTTGTTTATATGCATATAAAGAGATGCATATGCATATATATGAGAGAGAGCTCTCATATGTTTCATACTTCCTAAGCAAAGATACCACTTCATTTAGTGGGTAGCTCCAGAGATTTGTAATGTAGGTCAAGTAATATGATTTAATGGTTTGAGTATACAACATATACTTGAATATCCTATAGGTGAGATACACAATATACAGTCTTTTGAAACATTTCTGTGACTTTTCTCAGTAGAAGATAATGACAATAGGGAGCAGAATGATTTGCCAAAGGAAGAAAAAGCTTTTTACTCTAGTACCAGTTACCTTGATAGTAATCTTAGGACATAACGAACATTGTAACAAAAGACTGCAGAATAAAAATGTATGTTTCTATTCGTCAGCAACTGGAGCTGAAGTTCTTACCAATCATTGTATTTTAGATTGAAAGAACATAAATGTTCTATTAAAAAACACTATATATTATTTTGTTAGAATAAATATGATATTATAGACCAATAAAAATACAGGTAGCTCTTCTAAATAGGTTGATTGGGAACAGCTCGGTTGTACAACACAGGTCTACAGAGTACATCTGTACAAAACACAATGTTCAGTCTAGAGGTCCCTGAGCTACCAAAAATAAGCCTGTGGAAGTTAAAGCGGCACAGCTCCATTAGCAGTGTGCTAGCTAAGCAGCCAAGCTAACTGGCCCTGCTGAAAATCAAGGCTAATTAGCCCAAGCTCATCTCTTTCCTAACATATGCATATGGTTTTCAGGACCTGGAATAATATCTCTGCAGGGTATTGCAGTATGGTAGGGATATTAACTTGCTCAGAGCTATTTTGATGAGCTCCAACATGAGCACTCTTTGCACTGTTAAAACATGCCTTATCAAGCTTTAAAATTGTAGTCCCCAAGCCTGAATGCAATTGAATTCTGTATCAGTGGAACTGCTGTGACTCAATGGCTTTGAATTTGAACTTGATTTGCACTGCCATAGAGTCAGATGAAAAATCAAATTGATGATAGGCAGAAAAAAAAAAAAAATATATATATATATATATATATACATATATATATATACACTGATAATACTAAAGTAGTAGTAAGATATACTAATAGTATAATACTGAAATAGTAGTAAGAAGCTTGGTCTAAAAAATCAGGATCTACAAAGCTGCATTTGAAATTAAATATTTATCTAGTTTGTCATTAACGCAATCTTAAGCTATTTGTGCTGTTGCCTAAAGAGCATGAATGTCTATTAGCAGAAATTTGACAGAAAAATATTTTTAAATAGATCAATTTTAAGTTCTTTTCTACTGTACATTCAGATACACAGATTCCATGAACTGCATACTTACAGATCACTTTCAGTGAGAAGTACATAATAAACCCCGGGAAACACCCATTAAGGCAAAATCTGGATGGGTTTTAAATTTACAATTTATCAAGTATCTCTCAATATATCTCATGTATGTGAGGAAACCTATAGCCAACTAGGAAGTTAAGAGCTAATGTGGGAGGGCACTGAGCTTGGAAGACAGCAACAATTCCACAGTGCCATGGAAGCCAAATAAAATTTGTTCAGCATTCCTTTTCTTTTAGGTACCTAAGACCTATTGCTAATGTTTACATAAGCAGAAAATTGCATCTGTACATTGAAATGCAAGTCAAAATGAAGAAACAGGATCTGTGCTTTAATGATTTTAATAAAACAAATAATACATAAATTAAAGTATTAATTAATATAAATTTGGGGCAAAATTAATGAAAAACATGTTGATAAATTCCAAGTGTTCTTGAAAATTGTTAAAGGTTGTGTATAGTACTACCCAAAGTAAATCTGATAACTCAATGTTACATGAAACAGAAGCCTGTTCATATACCCAATACCAACTACTCATCAGCTTTCAATTCATTTTTAACAATGTACCCTTTGTTCACATAAGAATAGAGTGTATTTCTTACATATGAGATTATAAAGTAGGAAGACATAATTAATAATATACATATAGATATTGTAAGTATTGTAGCATCCTATTGTACACTGATTTAACTTCAAATAATACATGATTAACTTCAAATAATAAAGGATTCCAACCAGCTGAAAGAAACTGCAAAATGTGAGACAGCAAAAGACACGTACTGAGGAGAGTTTTCATTTCTAAATCTCAGTCCTGATTTCACTCCACAAACCAGCAAGATAGGAAGAAAAAAAACTACTTAGCAATTAAGAAAGACTTCCCTAATTCAGTATTTTATTAATCTGTCAGATCTGCTATTTTGATTTTCCAAATTACATTAATGTTTCAATCTCCAAAAAGCATTTGTGCTGTGAGAAAGAAGTTGGGTACATCACACCCATAAAGTAATTTCAAAAGTTTATGTTAGCAGCTGATAAAACACTGAAGTCAAGATGGGAGAAGGAATGTGCTTTTTAAGTCTATATGTGAGTGCAAGGCAAAAAGTGGACGTGCAAAGCAAAAACACTCCCACTTTAGATCATTATTGCATGAACTATTAAATATTAGCAATTGCTAACAGCAAGAGCAAAGCAGTAATACCCTTAGACATGCCTGAAGACATAACATCTATGGAAAAGAGGAAGAAGAGAAAATGAGGTATTGCCAGAATGCAGCCAGCCTTCAACATTCTGGTTCAAGATGAGAGATTACATCTACAAAGAAAATAACTGGGCCTTTGGACTTCTTATTAAGGAAGAACAGCTTTATGGGCTCCAAGCAAGGAGGCGAAAACCTGATGGAACTGCACAAGGCACACAGATACATATTTACAAGGGGTAAACATGGGGAAAAACTAGCAATATGGTTGATGTACAGAATACAAGATGAATTTTTGGTGAGATACAGGAAAAACACATACTTAACCTAATACTCAAAATACAAAATTTGAAATAAAGATGTAGGTTCTGTCCTACCAAAAAATAATAATAATAATTGAAATTTGAAATAATCTTTTTTAATAAATCTCAGGTTTCCTTAATAAGAAAATTCTTCAGCATTAATAAGAAATTCTTCAGCAGGAGCAAAAACCATCTGCAATCTACATTTCTACATAAAAACTGGCAACACTTCATGCATTCCAGTGTAGGTAATGGGGAACTTAAAGTATAAATAAAAAATATCTATATATCTTTTGTACCCATGAAAGCTTTTTCAGAATGTGGCCTTAATTTCTTTACTTTCTCTCTCAAAATAGCTCATAAGAGATATGCTGTAATAGATAATTTGGTATCAGCAAGAGACTTTCTAATCAACATTTCCTCTCTGAAGGACATAACAATGGTAAATAAAAGGATAACTTTCCCAAAATTAATAATTAGGCTTTACCATTTCAAGTTTATTTTTTTTTTACTTTTCTTTCAGTAAAAACAAAAGATGTGGTTGCTATGGCAAGAGAAGGCCACAGTCTCTTTACACACCATATGAATTACAAAAAAGAATCTGATGTTACAAGAGTAAAATTAATGCTCTAATAACATTGTGAATTCTGTTATGTCTTTTCATAACAAAACTATAGTTTAAAAAGAAGAATTATGTTTAATTAATTGAACTAAAGTTCAAATCAAAATCCGATAAATACCAAAAAGTTTAATAACATGAAAATATGCAGATGTCTATCAGGATCTTATACTTTAATGTCATTAAAGTATTATACCTAAAAAAAAATATTATACCAGTCAGATTCTGCTTTGCCAAAGTCCAAAAAATAACAAGGAAATTATATATAATGCCAGTCTAGTATAAGATGTTTTATCTCTTCTCTAAGTTTACAGATGGCGTATATATTATAACTAATTTTAACATAACATCCTTATCTCAAACAGCTTAACTACATGATATATTATCCAAAATTCACGTTAATCCAAACAGCAACAACAAAAAAGCTGTTTTCTTCCACATTATAGCTCCTTTTATTATGCAATAATAATGAAATTGGGTGTAAGAATATTTTTCCATCAATTTTTGGTGCAAACAATTTTCAAATATCTTGTAATATTGAAATTTCAATGAATTAATTATTCTAGATACCCTTATTTGCTAAAATTTTAATGGAAATCACAATGAAATACAAGCCATTTTCTATAGCTGTTACAGGGTATATCTGAAACTGGTTCACAATATCTACAATCAATTTTTGGTGCTTGTATAAACTGCACTCTTTTTTCCTGGGAAAAGAAATGATGATACGGATTGGGAATGATAGATCATCTTCTTGAAAAAAAATCTACAACCAAGAGAAAAAAATAAATGAACACAATGGCAATAATGCAAAGTTCAAAACATACTGAAAAATCTGAACAAGCCTATGCTGATGTAAGAGCCATCAGAGCTAAAAGGAAGTATATTTGCAAATCATGAGCAGCTGAATATCTCAATACTTTTAGTGAGAGGTGGAATTATGTAAACTGAAAGCCTTCTGTAACTCACAGTAAAAAGCAGAAAAATTCAGAATTTCTTTCTTAATCTGAAAGGGACAGTAATAGTGTCCCTTCCATTCAAACTGCAGTATGAACATGTTATGTACCTTGATTCCATTGTTCAGTTATTGCTAAAAAGTGCCATTTACCTAATGAAATATAAAGGTCTGTCATCTGAATTGTAGATAGGAAGGCTCAGTGCAAACCTGAGCTATGGTTGTGTTTCTTGATATAACAATCTATCTTCTGGATTTGTTGGTTGTTATTGTTTTTGTTTTGTTTTAATGAAACTGTTGTTTTTTTTCCAGTGGCAGAGACCCAACTTTTTTCAGAAATATATAATATTCTAATTTAGTCTTTTCTCTTTTAGAAATAACTTTTTGATGTAAATTTTCAGAATTATCTGCCCTTAGTAAGGACAGCTTCCAAATGACAAGAATACAATGACAAGATCCAAGAATACTATTTCACTAAATAAAAGTTTTGCTTAAAACATTCCTTAAAAAGGTCACAACTGGAAATGTATTTTCTTAATCTTGTGTTATAATGGCAACTTCTTTCCTTCAAATACGCCTCAATATCAAAAAGGTCAATGTTTAACCAATGTCTGGATATGACCAAGTAAATAGAAAAGTAAACTAATAGACAAGTATCTTGCAGAGTGGCAGTTCTCTGCATCTGAAGTGTACCTTGACTCACATTTTACAAGCCAAATAAATGAAGGTCAGCACAAGTTACAACTTAATCTTGCTTTCTCTTAAGGATAGAGCTTTTTCTGAAAATGTGGTTTTAGTTCAAATTTTTCTCCATTTCTTTACCTTTCCCTATTTGTTCCTGACATGTATCCCTCATCCCCTCCCTGTGATTAACGATGAACAGGATCTGTCTGTTCTGCCTTATGGGCAGATCGTTTTTGGCTTTAAAATACATAATCAAGAGAGACTGACATAACTTGAGATCAGTGCAACACGACTGGAAAGGAAGTACTTGTCTATAGTCCTGATGACAACCATGTTAAGGCCTCCAGCATGCAAACAAGTGACTGTGCCCCAGCTGCCATGTAGAAAATGTTCCTGTGCAGTCCACGTACAATCTGGAAGGAAAGCCTTGTGTATCCGCAGTTAATGATTTTGCATGATTGACCTGAACAGTCAATTTCAACTGTGGTTCCACAGACATTTCTTTTAGCGGAGAAGTGAATTCAGCAGTTCTTCCCTACCTCTGGCTGTAGAAACTCACAGAAAACTGAAATTAGGGAAATAACATGGACAGGAAATATTCCTCACTTTCAAAACTTACATTTAACTTCCAGTTTTGCCTCCAAAACCAATGTGTGATCAGCTGTGACTTTGATTAATCTAGTCAAATTTCTATAATCCAAATGACCCTGCTGGTTTATCTGAAAAACTACCTTACCTACCTGTAATTCAGTATTAAATTGTCTGATTTCTAGTAATGATCAAACTACAAGACCCTGATCTTACTGTACATTTCCTGGTTGATCTTACTGCACATCTTGTCTATCAGTCTCTGTGGCCACACACACCACAAGTGGACAGTGAGGTAGAGGAGCCTTAACTTAAGGTTTTGGGTATCAGTCACAGCCACAGTCACCATGACTACAATTGATGTCAGGCTGGATCCTGACTCAAAGCAGCTTTTTTTTCCTTTATCACCTCTATTTTCTTAAGAAAGAAAAGAAGTGATGTTCAGGAACAGGCCCTGGGTTGAGGAGTAGTTAACAATGATGGATTGTTAACAGAACAACCATTCACTACATCAAAGTCTACAAATACAATAATCTGCCCTTAATCCTCTAAATCTGAGGAAAGAGAGCTCAACTGAAATGGAACTGAATGAGCTGTGCTGTTCAAGTCAAGATTTAGCCCTGTATCTTTTTCTTCCTCTTATACAATTGTTAAAAACTTTCTATGAAGTTAATCTTTTTCCTGTTGTTCGGGTGTTTCTTCAATATTTCGGAGAAAGGGAAGGGATGAAAAAAAATGTGAGAAACAATTCTTTCACGCTGCTTTGAATATTGAAGAGAAATTCAAATCAGGCATTGGAAAAATCTATGAGTTTGTAACTTTCATCACCATCTCTGCTGAGGAAGGTGCTGGCAGAGTCAAGTTTGCTCTTCTCCACAGTAATGCCCAAACTAAAGGCTGGGGGAACACAGCAGAGAGAATTAATCTGAGAAGAGATCCCAAACCAACTCAGATCTGGAGTCCGTAGTGCTGTGTCAGACGATATTAGTGTGCACATATCCAGTTCATAGCTCCTCATGCTGGTACTCCATGTCTATTGAATATTTTGGGCCAGCTTCTGATTACTGAAGGTAGGTTGTATTTAAGTAGGCATGACCTAAAATGATGGGGATTTTTAGATGGTCTTATAGCCTAACTACCTTCCTTGAGCCTCCATAGCAAAGCAAACACTCCTGCTGGAGCAGCAGCAAGGCTTTGTGTTTGTCCCAGCACTCTGATGTGCTGGTCACAAGCACAACTCTCTCTCCTGTTCTTCAGGTACAAGCAACTGGAAGAAATGAATTAGGTTATTATCTGAAATGAGTCATAACGAGTTGTTAGAAGTTTCAGTCAAACTGATCAAGTCAGGAGGCAGTAAGGAAGGTAAATAGACCAATAAATCTGAGTAAGGTTAATATTTCAGTTCACATTAATTTCATCCTTCATATTTTATAGCAAAACAATACTTATGCAAACCTCTTAGGTTAAATTCTGCTGCCATGCTTATTCACACAAGGTACAAAATGCTCTTGAAGAAACAAAACAGCATTTCTGTAGCTTTTCCCTTTCCAGTACTTTATTTACTAATCTAACAAGTGCAAAAGCTCTGGAGACCAACTTTTCTTCTGCCCACAAACACTGTCTGTTGGCAATATTTCCAAGCACAGCAGGGGTTTAATAATCTTTCTTTTTCAAAATGACTTACAAGTAGATTTCACAAGAAATGAAAATCTTAGTGATATATTTGGATTGCCCTACTGGCTGAGAGCATGCTGAAATAAAAGCAGTGTAGCAAGGGTCAGTATTTCCAATGTGGAGAACTGCTGACTTTCTGATACAACAGATGCTTGAATCACCGCTACTGAATTACTTCTGTTTCTCTTACACAAGAGAAGAAGGAGAGCAGACCTTGGATGTGGTAAACTGTGCCTGCACAGGTGGCATCTGACAAGATTCCCAAAAAAAGTCTACATTGGAGCATATTTGAGACACTGAAATAGCTCCCCATTTTTCACTAGATAGTGAACACTAGAAAATTTCTTTAATCACAGTAACGATTAAAGAAACCAAACATTTTCCAGAACTGGCCCCTGCATTTGCCTTCTAGGTGAAACAGAAGAGATGGTGATATTGGGCAACAAAAATAAGAGATGAGAGTAAAAATAAAAGACCAGTGTCCTACAGTTGTAGGACACAGTAGACCACAGTTTGGGAACATGAAAATTAGAAGGAATAACTAGACATCATGTGGCAAATGAAAAAACTGTAATAAAAGCATATAATAATAGAAAAACATAAAGAACAAAACTGTGAGCAGGGTAAGGAGTCTGAAATTCTCAAAGTATCTTATTATTCTTTTTAGCATTTTATTTCTTCTTTCCAGGTCATTAATGGATCATTTGTGTCCATTTCAGATGTGCTGTAATAAAACAGTTTGTGTTTTTTCTAAGAACTTTTGTTTTGTTTTGTTTCTAAGAGACTGAAGATTGTCTGCTCCTTGTTGAGTTATGAACAGAAGTAGCATCTGTTAACTTAATGAAAAGGTACAGATTTAAACCACAGGTAACCTTCTCAGGGATGCACAGATTCTTCCTTATCACTTTGTCTTCATGATACAGAAAACTAATCATTCTTCACTCACAAAGCCCTTACAAACATTACCTTCTCTTCATATCTCTGGGTTTTGTTTCAAAAATGCCATTTGACTTACAGTTTAAGAATTATATCTAGCAATACAAAAGATGATTAAAATAAATTTTGCAGGTACTTTATATATATGTATGTATGTGTGTTTGGATTAAGCCAGGTTTATTGCTGTGGACTTTTAGGTATGAAATTAAAAAGAAACAAAATATGTTAAAAATGTTTCAATGGGGAATGAAGCTAGCTCTTTCTCATTTATGTTTTCATAATAAAACCTGTACAAATAGAGATATCAGGTTTATTTTTACAACAACCATGGTCCTTCTCTCATGAGTGGCAGACACACAAATGATGTCAGTGTGTATGACTAACAACTAAAAATAAAGCAGATATTTTTGTACAGGCTATGTAATATCCTATTAATACAAGACCATTTTGTTTAGTTTACATTTTCTTTGGACCTTGCCCATTCATAACTTTTTCTGAGCATTTTTTTATATCATATACTGTGATCTATCGGCACTCATGCACTTTTCAGAGCTTTTAGAAAGAAAAAAAAAAAGTCTACCTTGTATTCACCTGATAAAAGTGATTTTCATAAAGAGTTTATGAAATCACCCCCCTCTGTGTCCCACCTTATTTTAGCAAGTTAAAAAAGAAAATCCATAAAAGCATTTCCTAATTTATCTCTTCCTATATGTTGTTCTGGATTGTTGTCCCTGTGGTAAATGCCTTACTACATCCTTACTGCAATCATTTTCATGGGACACTCAGCAATGAGAATCTCTCCATAGTCAGGCTGAACAGGGGCCAGAATCTTTTAGGGAATTCTGATACAAGTCTGTATCCCTCCCACACAACCCAAGAAGCACTTGAAGTAGCATCGAGGTTTTAAAAAGAACAGTGCAGCTCTCAAGTTGGTATATGAAGGCTAAGACAAAGGTTTATTACTTTTTAAAAGTGAGGCTAACTCACTTTTTTGCTGTGTTCCCAAACACAGCAATCAGCAAGTCACTAAACCTCAAACAGCTATGTGTACCCCAAAATAAACAAAATGGTCTTTTATTAATAGGATATTTTGTGGCCTGTACAAAACCTCAGTGCTGATTGAACTATGGTCTTGCTAAGCAAGTCTCTAAATGACAGAAAATATAATGGATACTGAGTGGATCTTCTGGTCATAAAGGAGGATCTGATAGCCAGCACACAAGAAATACTGAGTTTTTTAAGAGCTCCAACACCTGTGCTTTTTGAACCTGGATTTTTGCCAAATATGGTAAGTTTGAATTCTTCCTCCATACTGTTGTCCAACTGAGACCTTTTTAAAGAATCACCATCTTTTTAGCTGGACTCTTCATTCTCTACATGACCTTGTTGTGTGCATTCTGACATATTTTTTGTGACACCTGAGGAACTGGTAACACAAAATAGGGTTTTATCTGCTTCTGAAACTTGTTCCTTTGATTAGCAATGGGAGACTATGATGTGGTGTTCCAGCCTTTCTGTGCAAACAGCCTCAAATTACATTCAGAAAGACCTTATCCTTAGTAGCACTATTTTTTTCTTCTATTTCCAAGCTTTTCCTAAAAGCACTGACATGTATAAAAAGTCTCACTAGACTTCACTGTATCAAAGTTCTATAAAACGTTCTAAAACAAGTGTGTCTACAAATGCTAGATCTCTGCAAGCTTTTAGTTCAATGTGCAAATCATGTATTTGAAGCTGAAACATCCCTGTAGGGATGATTAGATGTTAGATGGATATGTCCTGCTTTTTGTAACAGTAATAAATAATTTATAGTCACTTTCAGTAAACATAGATTTTCCCCACTTTCTAGTTCACCATTTTGGCATTCTTTAGTTAGCATCCCCCCACAAAATCACTGGTTTCAAGTTTTGATCATCCTATCGTAAGAAGATCTGAAAAATGAACAAATTTCTTCCTGCATTGTTTTCCAGCTACTGTCACAGTAACTTAGAACAAAGGGCTCCTGAATTAATTTATTTAAATATTAAACTCTTCATTGAAATTTAAATCCCTTGTTCACTGGATATTTTTATATATGTAATAAATTCTAATGTAAA
The DNA here is from genome assembly GCF_009819795.1 of Aythya fuligula. Lineage (NCBI taxonomy): Eukaryota > Metazoa > Chordata > Aves > Anseriformes > Anatidae > Aythya > Aythya fuligula. Next base: position 48,068,141 of record NC_045563.1, read on the forward strand.
CAAGCAGCCCAGTAACGAATGTCTTTACAAACTTCGGCATCCTAAGCAATGTGTTATACTTTTTCCACTTTTGTCGGGGAACACATTTTCTGTCTTGCCATCCTCAAGAACTGCCTGGAGTCTCTGTTGTTTTATTCTGGTTACAAGAATCTATGGTCTATGTTGATCTTACATCCTCTTCATAAAGAAAAATATTACCACATCTTTAAAAGCAGGAACTCAGTTGAACACAATTGCATAGGGATGCAATGGCCCCCAAAGAGCCAACTATATTCATTCTTTATTTGTTGGCATCTAGTAGAACCCTACTAACATGCCTGATACTGAAAGGTATTTTGTACCATTCATAACTCCACAAATTTAACCTTTAGTAGGAACTAGCAATTCTTCCTCATGGTACTAAATTTTCTGAGATTATGCATAAGCAAAAGTTCTGGTGCATGCTTAAGTTTCACTTTTTTGTTATCATTTTCTTTCTGCTATATGCAACAATTTTTCATTTTCTTGTAATTCACCAACATGCACCTTTCTCTACTGTTTTGTTTCTCTACCCTTTCAGTGTGAACAAACTCTATACAAGACGCCAGGCCTTCACATTTTCAGTATTCTTATGTAAAAGTTTGAAAGATCACATTTGTGTTCAATTTGCTTTATGTTTTGCATGACAGTTACTCATAATGTAACTTTACATTTCTCTGGGTTGTACCTATTCTTTTGAAACTTGAAGGCTTTTGTGAAGTGATATTATGCATTATTTCTCTTGCATTTATTCTCACATACTGAATACTTACAAATTTGGTTCCCAAACCATACCAAGCATTCTCAATTTTGTTTGAGTTTGAAGCCAGTTCTGTTTTCTTGTGAATTGAACTTCATTTGATATTTGGCATTCCCAAGAAATTCTATAACTTCAAAGCTTTGATTGACTTTCTTAAGTTTACTCTAGCCTAGATAACTCCCATTACTTGATAACTTCTATAATGTTTTATCAAATGTTCATATCAGCTCTTCCAAACTCTTTTTTCCTTGGGCGCTGTTTTCTTTTGCTCATAATCACTGCTTCCTACCAGATCAGAGCACAATCTCCCAGAAATGTTATCTTTTCAGCCCTATAGCAATCACCACCTCTCCTAAATTTAACCCTTCTCCTTCATCTTTGCATTTAAAATACATCTTGCATATGCTTTATCTTTAAAGTGCAGCACTCGAGATTTGTTCTATGCCTTCTGTAGACCTCAGTTAACAAAAATTATTTAACCCTCAAATGCTTCAAGAATCAACCATTTCCAAAAATACAAAACAGAAAAAATACTTTCTAATGGCTCCCTGATTATTTCTAACTACTACTCATAGGATCAGAAAGAAGAAATATTTTCCTTTGAAAGATTAGTTTCAGTTGCAGGAAAAAATTGATCTGTTTAACATTTTTATTTAAGCATAATGAATTTATTCCCTTTTATTTGCCTTCTATAACAGTAATTATGTTTGTATAGGTTGGGCAGAAAGTCCTTTAATTCAAGTTTCAGCTGGATGTGCAATACCACAGATGAAACTGTGTTAACAACACACCCTTAGGAAGCTGAATCCTGTAAGCCACATTTCCACTCTCTCAGTGTAAACCTGGAATTACTTATTGCCTGCAAAGTAATAACACAAACTTTGACCTTGATTTTAACTTCTTGTTTGGAAAGTGCACCAGTAGCAAGAAACTGTATATGCACCACTATACTTTCTCCCTAGAATATTTACAACTAGACTCTATCTGCCTGCTTATCATAAGTCTTGGGAGGAGACTCTTTCTATATAACCAATAAATTGTTCCTTGTGGAAAAGGCTTGAGACAGACTTGACCCTATCACTGTTTCCTTCCTGAGCTGCTTGGATACCAGATAAGTTTACAAAGTTTTGAAGCTCTGATATGTTATCTTTTTATAATGACTACAGAAGCCAATTACATGTTCTGTGTAAAATGCTGCTATTTCTGCATAGATTTTTGAATTTTACTAATAGTTTGAAATCTCAGTTGAAATGGTAGCCAAAAACGCATTGGTTACAAAAGAGAACTAGGAGCAAAATACCCTCTAAAGAAACAAATGCATAAAAGTATTTCTGTTGAACACAAGATAGACTTTTTTCCTAAAATAGAAAAGAATGTTAAAATTTACATCTATCAGAAGAGAGTACTTATTTGAAATTACTTACTTACTTACCTTTTACTCTATCTCCTTTGTGCAGATGAATTTCCCCTTCTCCTTGAGGTTGATATGGCTTTACGACAATAAAAAGTCTTCCAGGTACAGCACTATAAAGCTTGCGCTTTGGACCCTGATAATCCAAGGCAGACAGAGGATCCTTGTTGGCACTAGGACCGTAAACGGCACTGGAAATTGAAATTACATATATATATATAAAAGGTTATTTAAAATGATCAAAGTTAATTATCTACCATCACATTGTTAGGATTATATTAAGCAGTGAATAGCATAATCATCTTCCAGTAAGACATCTAAACCTACAGAAAAAAAATACATGTTTTTCATCCTAAACACACTCTTTCAATTGTTGAAATCTTTCTGTCTAAAACATGATAAATATGCATCTGAACATGATGGCCTATAAATGATGGCCTATAAAAGAAAACAAACAACACTGAAGTTTTTAGTTTTTCTACAAATTGAACTTGCACATTCCAGACCCAGATGAATTTTAAAATTTATCTGCAAACCATACATTACAAGAACCACAATTTATCAGAAACACTTTTAAGCATCAATATTTACAATTTTTGTTGGGAATGGGTATCTCTGTAACATTGCAATGTTAACTGAACAATTGAGACAACTGAATTATTGACTGAACAGACTGAATACTTAAGTTACTTCATACTCTACTATGGACCAAATAATCAAATTACTTCATCATTCCAAGGCCTGCAGCTAAATGTTAGATTTGAATGTGCACAAAGCAAGGTTCTTATGGCTAAAGTATTCTCCAAAAGATCATTACTTATTTGTGGTAATCAATAGCTCTCACAATGAGAGCTCATAGAAATATATGAGATCATTATTAGAACCCCAGAAAAATGAGTGAATTGTCAAAAATAAAGCATGAGAAAGAGGGTGGAAATATTATAAATATTAGAAGGTGAAAAACTTATAGGATATATCCAATACCCTGCTATTTAACTTACAAGAAAAATGCAAAAACTTGAGGTCTTACACAAAGTCTAGAAATAGAAGTTAATTGTGAGAAAAAATATTCATAAAGATGTTGAAGAAAAAGAGTACCAAAAGAAGACAAGTAATTGGTGGTCAAGCATTGCAACACTCCGTGTTATTTTAAGAAGAAAGAATTGAACTCAAATTGCTATAAACCAAATGAATTATGAAGGCTGGTGTTTACTGTTTTCAACCCTTCATTATTTTGTAACCAATCACCTACCAAAACAGGAGTCAGTGAGATTCTCAATATAGGTAAAGAAGTTGTCTAGTAAGAACAAAACAAAACAAAACAAACACAATCATACACAAAAACCTCAAAACTAAAAATCATAGTGGAACTTTCTTATCAGGAACACTTCCATTTTACTGCAGTAACTTCTTCACTGCTTGAAATAGTGTCTTCCTTTCACCTTGTCATGATTTTCTACTACTGTGAACAGCTGCTAGTAAAGATAAGCAGTCCTTAAATGTTTAAAAGTGAACTCTGGTTGCAAGTCTGCCAAGGAATTTACATCAGAAACCTCAGCTGGCTCTCACAGTTGCATAAAGCAAGACAGCAAAAGACATTTAGTTTTCTGTTCTTTTGTTACATTCCTTTTTCATTCTAGGTGAAGAAACAGTCATAACTGCAAACAATCCAGATCAATAAAGTACTGCTAAACATCTGACTTCCACCAGTATCAAGCTGCATTTTCTGCTTGATGTGGTAGCAACCAGGTAGCAGCATTGTATTTACCTCCTATCACAGACTGTTCATTTTCTCTTACTGAAAGAGGAGGGGGGAATGGCACATTTAAGCTTTGCGCTGAAGGCATCTTCTCTCACAGGACAGGCTTACTAAAGGATGTCATGGCTACAACATAGGAGTGATGACTTCTTTAAAAAGATCTTCTCTTTCCCTCTGCACCCCAGACTTGGGCTCCCAGCCCAGCACATCCCATGCCATGAAGGAGCTGAAGGATGATGTGCAGATTTCAGAAGATGCGCAGATGTGCTTCCCTCTCACCCAGAAGGTGGCCACCCCAGACAGCTCAGCCCTGACTGAGTCTGTGCAGGCACTTCCTTTCACTAATCATGATGCTGGTTCCCAAGCCTCTCTCAGCCCCTCACAACACCAGTTTGGTGTGGAAAGCAGCAGCCTGGTGAGAAGATAAACACCTGAGTGACAGGCTGCAATGATCACAAGGACCCCTGCAGCACCACTCTCCTTCTCTTTCCTTTTCACCAGTCAAACAGCCTTCTGAAACCTCATTAACCCTCTGGTGATGCTAACCCCCAGCTGCACTCTGACCTCCTCTGTTACCCTGCCCCTTCTGCTGCTGCTGCTTCAAAATCCAATCTGTAGTGATGTCAAAAAGGTCTTTGTCAGCTAAGGGGAGCAACAGGTTCATGGTGATTGTATTATTTTCAAATAATAAGCAGAGACAGCAACAATTCCCACATTTAGCTGATAGTAAGTAGGTAGTCTTACAGTTAAATAAAATCTGTGAGGAAAGTGTCATGTAAGGTGCCATTCAGGGTTGCAAAATAGGCCTGCAGCAAGAAAAAGCACTGCCTGCAGGAAGAGATTGTATGTAAGATGGTTTTGGTTGACTTTACATTTAGAGTTCCGGTTCTCTTCTGAGTGCTTTTGGGTGCTCTGGACATCTCTGAAACAAGTCTTGATGGAACTTATCACAGAGAGATCTTCAGCTGGACAGCTGTCTATGCACCTGTCATACTGACACGTCAAGAGAAAGACCACCATTTTATCACCACAACATTTCAGGTAGGAAATTTGTTTCCACTATCATTCATGCAAGTTTTCAAAATTATGGGCTCCCAGAAAGGGAAAAGGAAAGTGGCTAAATAAAGCCAGAGCAAATAAACATTACTCAAACACTTATTAAAAACTTTTTCTTTTTAATCATTTTTTTTTAATCCCTCCCTGAAATAACTGTTTATACTCTAGGAATTAGGAAGCCTGTTATCCCAGGGATATTGATGTAAAGGTGCTTTAATTCCCTTCTAGCTAAAGCTGTCGTCGAGTACAAGGTAGATCCTCCCACTTTGGTGGCATCAGCAGTGCTCAGTAGAATGTGAGGGCACTCATTCTGCAAAAACCATCTTGCAAAAACCTCTTCACCTAAGTGAAACTTCATTATGGACAACATGTTATTAAGCTGATATGGTTCTCTATTAGGTGCCATCCAGATTATTACCAAATGAGTTTTTGAAATTATTGTAACATATAGCACAGTAACAGTCGTTTGGTCTACTGAATGAAGCTATTGGCTTAAGGTACTCAGGTCTTCTTTCTTCCAGGGATTCTTACATTTCAGACAATGTTTTTTTGTTGTTTTTTTTTGTTTGTTTCTTACAAAGCACCACATTTCCACTCTCAAGCAGTATTGTTACCAGCACAAATGATTATTGTCAATTTAGGCATCTACAGCCAAAGAGAGAATAAGAACATGCAAGGTATCTTTAACTACATTATAGAATCATTAAGGTTGGAAAAGACCTCCAAGAACATCTGGTCCAACCAACACCCTACCACCAATATCCCCCACTAAACTATGTCCCTAAGCAACTCTAAGGTCCAACCCTTCCTTAAACATCCCCAGGGATGGTGACTCCACCACCACCACCCTGGACAACCCGTTCCAATGCCTCACTACTCTTTCTGAGGAAAAATGTCTCCCCATTTCCAACCTGAACCTCCCCTGGCACAACTTGAGGCCATTCCCTCTAGTCCTATCACTAGTTATCTGCAAGAAGAGGCCAACTCCCAGCTCCCCACACCTTCCTTTCAGGTAGTTGTAGAGAGCAACAAGGTCTCCCCTGAGCCTCCTCTTCTCCAGACTAAACACCCCCAGTTCCCTCAGCTGCTCCTCATGGGACTTGTGTTTCAGGCCCTTCACCAGCTTCGTAGCCCTTCTCTGGACAAAGAGAATTATAATGCAAGCAAAGATCCAGATACCTACAAATTACAAAGAGAAACCAGCAGTTGCATTGATTAACAACACTCTTGCCTTTTGTGCACTGACCAATGGATGATTTGGGGTATTAGGAAACAGGACAGACAAACCTGATATTTTAAATGACAATTGAATATAACATGTTTCATCAAAACATTTAATCTCTGATTCTCTCCAGCTCTGCCTCCCTTCATTTTTCTAGCCCTGAGCTTTAACCCTTCTGGCTTATCATCCTCGTGCAGCTCCATCACTTGCACACTTGACAGATGCATTTCCCACATCCTCCTTAAAGAGAAGCTGTAATTACCTGTTCACAGGACAGTGGTTTCATAAAGCTGAAGCCCCCATTTGCGATCAAAACATAGACACAATCATCTACTTAATTATATTACTTGTAATACGTACATCACTCTAATTAGTCAGGATTTGCCCTCCAGTGGGACATAGCTGCAGGATATTTGCAGAGTGCCTGCTAAATCACATTTATAATTTGAGAGGAAAGAAAGCAGCAAAGTCCTAGGGAATGCAAAAACCCTGCATCTAGGATAATCATGAAAAGAGCCCCTGACACCTATCACCAACATCTCAAGAAGCTCCCTTTGCTCTCAGTCATTCTCCTGTATAGCCCCACTTATTCCCCTCAGTTATTCCCTCTGGTTCTGGTTCTGAACTCTTTGGTTCAGAATTCTTCTGCAGAAGAGAAACAGTCCTTGATTCATCACCCATAAGCAGATCCAACCCAGGTTTCAGGCATGACCAATAGTTTTCTCCAGGGACCAAGCATCTCAGAAATATTTTATGTGGCTATTAAATATAATTGTTATTTTAGCTATTAAAAGATCTCATACTGTGCAAATATTTTAAATTCACCTGATGTGCCTGTGCTGCTGCCGTTTGGCATCCTCTCCCAACCTGTTTAGGGATGGTGACCGGCTTCGGGAGGATGGAGTGTAACTCCCCACAGTTTTTACAGTTCCATTAGGATTATTCTGCATCTGTTGAAGTAGATGAGGTGAAAGGCTGCGGTGGGAAGAGGCAGAAGAGGAGGCTGACCACTCAGGGAGGTTGTTGATGTTCAGATTGTTGTCACTGTTGGAACGAAGTAAGATACGGGGTGCTGCTAAGGTGCTTGGGGGTCTCCGCCTTCTGTTTGAGTAGGTAGGAGCCTCTCTAAAGGGCACTGTGTAGAGAAAGACATACAGAATAATCACAGATGAATTTACCATTTATACATGCTTACAACCCCATAAAAAGATTTAGTAACATATGGCATTGTTTTTTGTTTTTGTTTTTCAGAGACAGAAACTCTACCTTGCCTGAATATCTAATCAAATTCATTATCTTCAAAACACCATTAAAACTGAAAACAACTGGCCAATATTAAACTGTTTACTGGTTTTAATAAATAGTTGGGCAATGCTAGCAATGTGAGCGTGCAGAGCAGTCTGAATTATGGTCTAGGTAAAGGGAAACACCTAATTATCACCAAGTTTGAGTGTCATACTGCTCATATTTACTCTATGCCCTCATTTTCAGTCAGAAAGCCAATGAAAGTGGCTGATCAGTAGAAGTTTTGGTGCACAATCTCCCAACCTCCTTCTCCAACCAGAATCCAAGCTGGGAGAATTTTGTTCCATCTCAAACTCAGGCCTAACCTGAAATGTGTAGTGTTAACAGTCACCTTATCCCCATCTTCCAGGTTAAAAATCGAGGACATAGATTTTTCTCCTGGCAGAACTCTATTACACTGCTATAATCCCTTGATATTCCTCTCTTTCTAATCTAGGCATTTCTACTGCATCTATTACTATTGTATATGGAGCATATTACCCCAGGGTAATACACTCACATTGTCACGTGCTGTGTCCCAGGGAGAGCACGACTGTATCCAAAGGCTGCAATATGCTAGTTAATGAAACAGTCATAACAGAAAACAAAAGCAAGGGCAATAAAAACCCAATACAAACCAGAGGGCCTACCCTTTCATCGGTGTTATTAGCAGAGTGTTGCAGCCATACAAGAATTCAGACAAGCACACACTACATTTTCCAGATCTTCATTTCTCACTGTACTGGGTCAGTTACTTGCAAATGCGACTTAAAAGGAGGATTTCCTAATAAAAAGGCATCCAACTCACACTAGAAATGATAGCATTTCCTACTTATTTTGTAAGGCAGTAAGCAATCTGACCCTGAAAACTTACACTTAGTCCAGTCCCCATTCATGCAAGTACTCTCATAAATTCCAGTGGAACTCATGGGGTTGCAGGATTGATCCAAAGTGCAAGTATTTACATCTGAAAAGTCCCAGTAGCATAACTAACAGAAGAGAGCCAGGCGTTATTCTGAGGTCTTTACTGAGCTGTTGTAATTTTCAAAAATCTTATTTCAGGTGGGAAAGAAGCCTCACAGAGCATCACCTATATGTCTAAAGTGCCAGCAAGTGCCATTTGTAAAGTGTCACAAATGTCTGCACATTCAATGCCCTTCAAAACCACACAAAATAACAGAATTAGAATGTGTCTATCATCCTCTGCAAATAAATAAATTCACAAAAATATGAATATACACAGGAATCAATCTGTCCTGCCTTGACAGATAGCTTTTAATTGGGAGGACACAGCAAAATTCAAGGTTCTAAAGCAAAATTGAAAGCATATTTATAACATAAAATAAAGGTGTAATTGCAAGTAAAAGAGTAGTTTATATTATTTTCATCAGAATTCTTATATGATTAATTGTGATTCTGAGAATTTTAAAATAGCATCCTTCATATTTCTAAACTTTCTCTGGTAAATAGCTCAACAACGTCAGAACCACCAAACAAAAGAGAACAGTGTGCACGGGGAGGAAGGGCTTTAAATTCATTTCCATAATATGTTTGAAACAAAGCTGAAATAAGGGAAGTAGTCTTGAAAAGCTGCTAAAGGGGATAAAGCTTAGTAGCCCAATATTTGGGCTAGAGACTGGCAGAAACTGTATAATTTTCTGGATATTCCGAGTCTTTCATATTTTTGTAGGGTTACAAAGCAGCAAAGTATGTCTCTGAAAGTACCTTTGTGCTTCAAATGCCATGGTGAAAGCCACAGTTAGTACTAACTTAAAGAAAACTCACAGCACTTATTTCTAAAATTAACATACACAGATCCTCTGATCAACGTATATGACATAGATGTGTTGTTTGTACATTTCTGGATGTCCAACAATAAGAATATGGCTCTGGAAATGATTTCATTGAAGACAAGAATCTTTCCCAGGAACAACACAGCAGAACAGCTACTGTCATAATTTTCTTACAGGAGAAATCACACAAAACCAGAGAATGCACGACAGATACAGGGCTGCTATCTGAAAGAGTAGCCTTGTTCCCTTCAGGTCACCAAAGTTTGCCTTAGACTTCAATAAAAATGGGCTCTGACCCTTAGACTTGAATTTTTCACCACTTAAAACTGCTAACATTCAAAGCAGGCTGCCAAGCCTTTAAGCTACAGCTCTATGAAACTAAAAACTGCCATGGTTTTTGACCATTTGCTGTAAGCTCTGCAGCTGGTGGGATGCACAGTGGTGGCAGCAGGAGGGCAGGGTGCTCAGGACGGGGACAGGACAGTGGGGAGCTGCTGAGCACCTTCATGCTGGCAGGTTTGAAAAAAGCACAGGACAGTGCATTCACTCCTAATGGAAAATAGTGTGTGTTTTGTATGTATGCACGCTCTCCAGGTATCACATTAAATTAGCTCTTTTTCTGTTACACATCTGAAAGGGATTTTACATTTGGGAGTTAGTTTCTGATTTGCTATTAATGCTCTGTTCTTAAGGACAGAATTACAAGCTAAATCAGCCCTTACTACAGAAAATAAACAGGAAAGGGGACAACTAATTACACCAATTGACGTGTGTCTAACAAATCTTTTATAGAAAGAGTTAAAAATAAGCATTTCCATGCCTAAAATGATTAATATTCCACCCAACTGTTTCTTTTCCCCAGCAATCTGCAAACTGTAAGTGGGTGGATATTTTTTTAGCTCCTCTTATAGTCATTATTTATATTATTTGCACAATAAAAAATAACTACAACACAAAATGATGGAATGCAAATGTCCACACTTTAAGCCCTGTTGGACACCGTCACTTCCTAATATCTCAGTATGTTCACAACTGTAAGAATAACTGTTGCAAAACTTGTTTGGGAAAAACAGTTGATATAAAATGACATGAAAATGACTGAACTAATTTCATGCCCCTAAACTTTAAAATTATCATCTCTAAAAGCATGCCTGAAAGCATCATTTAATTCTTTCTCCAGCTCTCAGCATTCTTCTATTACTGGTATTTCATACATCTGAAGGGGTAATTCAGCAGCAGCCACTGACAAATATTCACTCAAGAAATTCCTTACGTGTCTTCAAATGATTTTCTTAGGGAACAAAACATTTCTATAACTACTTCAGAGAAAACCTTAAATGAATAAAGTCACATCCAGCCTTCATAAGCAGTTGCCTAAATGGATTGTCTAGCATAAAATAATTTTGAAAACGAAACTGCAGAACTGATTAATTATAGAGTCACTAAGCCGACCATATTAAATGTACACAAGAAAACACCAGTCTGAAACATCAAAGTGTTCTGCTTGCATCGCTTACCTTCTTTCTTTGTGAAGGCATTTAACAAAGACTTCATTTTCCCTTTTACTTTAGCAGCAATCCCCTCATTATATAACCTTTGCTGGGAAGAAAGAGGAAAAAAAAAAAAAGAAAAAAAAAAAGAAAAAAAATAAAGCTACCCAATTTCTATGTGTTCGGGCTGCCTGCACCCTGACATGAGCAGCAGGTTTCTGGGCACTGTGTAATTGCCAGCATAGCCGGGCACACAGCGCCCGGCGCGCTGGTGACAAAGCCCACCCCACATCCTGTCTGTCAGCTGGGAGCCAACTGTGCATAGACTGGAGCCGCTCACACACACACACACACAGAAAAAAAAAAAAAAAAAAAAAAGGAAAAAAGAAAAAAACCACCCTGCTATCTCTCTCAGCATTAGTCATGTGAACGGCACCGCTACAGCCTCACTGGTGAAGCCCTGCTTTTTCTGGTGCTGCCTTGCTGCACCCCACATGCTGGGTGCAGGAGGTGGGGGCTGAAATTTGTGTTGAGAGAGGGGCAGGGGGAAGGATGCGCGGACACAGGGGCTTCTCAACCACACGCTATGGGCTGTGCTGCCAGTGAGAGGAAAGCCTTGGCAAAGCTGAGAGCGGCTTCACAAGTGCATCAGCTTGTAAACTTGCCTGGCTGACTCGTGGTGCTCGAAGGCACCCTTTTGCTTTTTGATGCTTTTTGCTCCCTTAGTGCGATGCTCAAGAGAGCCAATTTGAGGAAAAGTGTGAATCAAACCAGAACTCACCAAGCCTCCTGCAAGGACGACAGTAAGACCATAGACAAAACTGACACTATGCAGAGTAACTGGAGCTGGCCTATATTCCAGCCTGAAACAGATGGGGTACCAACACCAACAATTTTCCATTCCCCTTCATTGCAGCAATTACACTGAAATAAAACAGAATTTCTTTCTGCACAGAGCAAAAATAATAAAATTTGACTGAGTTGTTCCTCTAAATTTCATGCAAACGCCACAGAATAGATAAGGACATTGTATTTGCAGTTTTTAAAGTGCTAATTCTGCAACACATTCTGTAGGGAGCTATGGCAGCCGTGCAAGCACACTTGCAGGGGTAGAGCAAATCACTGACAGGCAGGAAGGAAGCAGGGGGCGGCGCTAGCAATCACACAAAATTTCAGCATAACCAGTTACACCTACGGAAAAAAAGATTCTGAAGAACAGGAAGTTCACTGTTTGAAAAATGAGTAACCCAAAGTAAAAACCTGTCCTCAAATAGTATGAACTATATAGCAGTTAATAAATATTTATTCCGTCTCAGACACCTCTGCTGGCTGCTAATACTTCTATTTTGAAAATTTGGTCTTTTTCTAACTGAGAAAACTGCATCAAGAAAAACAGAAAATAAATGACTTAGATGGATTTAATCTCCATATGCACAGTGACAACATATTTAACAGAAAACTGAAAAGAATTAGTAAGCAGAAATAAATTCAATATTTTAAACTTCATTTAACATTTTGATGTTTACACAGCTCTTAATTTCTAATGAAAAGAATATTTCTCTAAATCAATATAATTTTCTATTTTGTTTTAATTTATTTTTAAAAGACCCTGTGCTTATCAGGTGGTAATTTTACCAGTGGAAATGTTGGACACTAAATATAAAGTTAAACATCTGTATTTGACAATAATATACTTTTTTTTTTCTTAAAAAAAAAAAAAAAAAAAAAGATGCAAAGCTTTCTAGAAAGTAGCTTTGAACTGGTATTTGAACTTATAAATACGTGGATATGTTAGCTCCCCATCAATATTGATTCCAGAACAAGAACTGCTCCACTAGGATAGCCGTGCCACTAATATGAATTATTACCCTTTCCAGTATCTCCATTCAATCCCTCTGATTCCATTTGGAGCTACGAGTGCCAAAGAAGCTATAATGATTAGTAATATTTCACATTTCCATGGTGTTTTCTAACTAAACTTGGTCAACAGTATGTGAGGGCTGCTGAAGTCTGCACAAAAAACTCAGAATCTTGTAGTGCTCCCATTTCAATAGCCAGATGGAAACTGGCAGAAAATATTTTTATGATGGCAGCCCCCTGAAATGCTCAGGAAATACTGAAATCTTACTTTTTGCTTACTGACGGGGCTGTGAGCACCATTCTGAGCACTACTGTAATGCTCATGGGACAGAGATTTCCTAGGGTGTGCATCTTAAACCAGTTTAACCCAGTGCAGGGAAATGCCCTTCATTGACTGCATGGAGCACAGATTGATTCCTGTACACAGAGAATTACCTGTTGTGTCCTCAGAGAAAGAACAAAATCCCTGCCTCCATATGTTCAGTTCAGTGTGTTGATACCCAGAACATCAATTGCAGAAAACCATACGGACCAATGTTAACTATCTATGGAGAGATGGGATCTCAGTGGTGCTTATGTTGCTCCATGCAGAAAGTCCTGGGCATTTTACTACCAAGGTGCCACCGGCATAGAACCTGGGAGCCTGATCCTCAAACTGCATCTTGCTCCACATGGGTGTCAGTGTTTCAAACTATTGCTATCCTAAGTACCTAACTGTAACAGTTAGGCTAGGAAAGTGTTAACTCAGTTGTGTTCATTCATGGCTGTTCATATATAGTAAAATAAAAACAGGCAGGCAACTGTAGTCAATCAAAATAAATCCCAGGGGGTACTTTTATTAGATTCTTGCTGGAGCTCCAGCATTTCATCATCTAGAGGTTTCTAATCAGTGTTATAAAAACATAAAAAATATTAAAGTCACTTGAAATTATTGAGTTTCATGGAAATTGTGGGAACTCTTTCCTATCTATACCATCAGATATATCACCTGATGAACAACCATTTTATTCCACTTAACCATCTTTCTTTTCCTTATCACAGGAAATATAATTTCTTCCTACATGGCAGAGCCTACTGTAATAAACACTATTGTACAATTGAAAAATATGACAATCAAGGAAGTCAGTGAACTATTTGCAGCTGCATTTTTTTTCCCCAATTTTCACTAATAGCTTATTAGAATTTACTTGTTTTAACTGAAGTCTGAAGAACTGAGCTGTGGTGTGGGGAAGTTAAAGAAATTATTCCAGCAACTTCCACCATTTCCAAAAAGATTTTTCTGCTTTATGATGGTAGTCTTGGTATATACAAATTAAGATGCCTTACAAATACAAGCCAGGTAAGCCCTAATAAACTTTATTCCCCCACTTCTTCTGCAGGTGCTCAGGAAGACATCTGTGGGCTTTGCATGGGGATGCCTCTGCAGAGGAAAGGTCCCCTTATGCAGAAATCAAAATGTGGGCTCCAAGGTTGAGTTTGATTGCCATTTTTTGTATGTTTGTAATATCGTGTTCACAATTTTTTATATGTGCTTCCAATAGCTTCCATATGCAAAATAGTGACACACATTTAGGCATTTTTCGAGGATCTATTTTGGGGCAATTAAATGTCATTAGGAAAAGTTAAAACATGATTTGTTTGATCGAATCTACATTCTTGCTTAATCTTCCCACTATCACACCAACAGCAATTGCTTATCAGATGATGGCAGAACACAGTTAAAATTATCGTGCTTTATTCTTTTTGGATTATTTTTTTTGAGTTCTTACCAGAAAAAAATCCCTTCAACTTGTATACACATCTAGCCTTTTGTTAAAAATACAGTTCTTCACACGTATAAATAAATTTCTCTCCGCTATAAAATAGGCGTCCCTTATGCTAAACCACCAAGTGGAGAGTTAGACAAGAACAGCCAGATTCAAATATAGACTGTAAAGTACAAAAAGATTCAAATATAAGCTGTAAAGTACAGAAAGAAAAGGAAAAAAAAAAAAAAAAAAAAAAAAGCTAGGTTGATACTGTTTCTAGATTACTTGCTTATCCCACAAAGCTATACGGTGGTCAGGAGCACAGACAGTGGTGACAGACTTGGAAGGAATCCATCTCAGAGGAACTAAAACAATTATTAAACAAAGTTTTTTTTTGTTTTGCTTTGTTTTGTTTTGTTTTTTTTTGCAAAAGATCCGAGTTTGCTCAGGATATTGCAGTTAGGCCAGCCCTGAGAAAAGAGTGTCTGAGCTCACACACATTTTGCTTGTAGAGCCCAGCCTTAACTAACCTAACCTTAGTTTCCCTGTCACCACCAGTAGCATTTTTATGCCACCCAGCAGCGCTGCTTAGCAGCCTTCAGGCAGGCAGTCCAAGTCTGAAGGGTAGAATGGGGGCAGGAGACAGTGTGTAGGAAAGGACAGCAGAGGGATGGATCGGGAACAGATGGCAAGAGTTATCAATTAGAAGAAGAAAGAAAAACAGAATATAGCAGTGAAAGTTACACAGCCATGTGCCAGACTTCCCTTCCGTCACCTGGCATTTATATTACATTGCTGTCCCCAAACTTTGCTCTGTTTGACAAGGGCCAGTCTTGCTCTACTCTCACAAGGAACCAAGCGCATTCGTGGAACTACATTAAAAAGCAACAAGAAGCATGTGGAAAGATTTTCAAATATCCAGCAAAATTCACAGCTGTGCACAAGGCTCAACACTAGAGGCAAGACCATGCAGTAGAGTTAACTGGCTGCTGGGGTCTTCAGTCCTGCATAAAATACTTCATGCAAGTCCTGTTATTGAAAGAATTTTAATTACTAAGCATGTGAGGTGCACGCGTTTGTGGGCACATTTCAAAGGAATTACAAAGTTGATGAATATACAGTTGCCACACTCAGATGAGCTTAAAATCACGGGAAACAAAAATCAATCCCTTTTTCTTACCATACTCACATGATTATAAATAAGCCTTCAGTAAGATTCACTGGGATTACAGCAGTAATGCAGGAATAACATTAAAGAGCTGCATGCTTCTACAGAAGGCAGGCGTGTTCACTGTAAGGCTTTAGTTTCAGATGCTTACACAACATCAAGAATATATTTAGATCATATAAAAATTGCTAAATATTGCTTAAAACTTGTAATGTGTCAGAGCAAATGTCTGAAATCTCTTTGATAGTCTAGAAGGTAATGGGTCCAGAAATTTTGATCCAAAAGTGCTTGAAAATCATGGGATTTCATTTTTTTTTATTTTTTATTTTTTTAATTATGAAGCTCAAGGCAGCAATATCTGCAAATTTTTGAAGCTCTGACTGCAGGGATACAGGTACACACACCAGAATTCACCTTAGAAGTGAAATAAAATCTCTGTCCCAAAGGATAAGAGGCTGCTTTGCAGCCCGGAGTTGTGTGAAAAATCTGGGTCGGGATGCAGAAAGACACAGAACAACGGAGGGTTAAAAGGTGGGAAAATTAAACACTGCTATTTCACAGGAAAGGCTGGAAGTGGGAAGGAAACAATGGTCAATAATGAGGGAAATGTCTTGCAAGTAGTAGCTTAAAGAGAGAGAGAAGTAAAGGCAACAAGAGAAATCTACAATAGCTGAAACAGAATTTGAAAATGATTGAAATCTATCAGCAATGTCAAAGAAAGAAACATATTTGAATAAAGTATGTATGGCTCACTTTCATTTTATCATGTACAGTCATATACAGAAAAGGCACTTACCTAAATAAAAACCTGTATTTTACATAGGTCTGTTTTTGCAGAATGTTCTCAATCCTGAGGTGTAGAATAGGGAGGCCAGCTCTGAGCTGCCAGGTGACAAAAGTTTCTAAAGGCTTTATACTCTCAGAGTACTCACAGCTCCCCATTTCTTTACACGTGTTTGGGTTGAAAGGAACATCAAATCTTGCTCAGAATAACACAAATAACTGCAACAAATATTTGTATCCATCTTCCATAAATTTGTACACCCATATAAGAAATAGTTTCCTCTGCTGTTTGCAAAGACCTTTCCACTGTAATATGGCTAAGGGAAAAAAAAATCTTAAAAAGTAAATAGTTCTTGCAAAACCTTTCCAAAACAGCAGTGGGTGATTTAGAGTAGATGAAATAGGAAACTAGGAAACTACTTGGTTTAACTGATTAGGTTACATTTTGCTGGCATTTCTTTAAATATGGATTGTCCTGACTACAAAGTCTGTTTTCAGCAGCAAGTAGAACTCACCCAGAGTTACTCACTTCTACAGAGCAGTGGACTATCAGTAACCAGCTACCTAGGTATGTTGTTGAAGCAAGAGATCAACAGCCTGTAGAGCATCTGGACAGAAAGATCTATTTAGCTCAGATTATTCAAGTTGCATTGTTTTACCTCCAACAATAAGATAGAAAATATAAATCAAAAATAATTATAACCCACAACAAATTCTTGTGCTCTTTAAATAAGTTGGTGAAAGGAGGGTGCAATTTTCTCAACTAATAAACTGGGAAATCTAGTCCTGATGCAGCACCACTCAGAAACATTGAATTACACCACACAAAGTTCATTCTTTGCATTATGAACACATTCTATAATGGCTGATACACATGGGCCTTGGAAGCCGTACACAGATTTGTGGGCTGTGGTTTCATGTTGCAGAGGAGAACAAAGACAAATGAATCTGTACAAGATGCTTAGAAAAACAAATGGACCAATATTGGATAGCATGCTGCTTCTGTGTTCTGGTGTTGTACAGAAAACAATCTAATTTTGCCTTTGTGTAACTTTCCTCCTACCAAAAGCTCTCAACAAATTCCTTAAATCATTATGTTGTTCCAGGCTTTATTCAGTGATTTGATTTCACTGCTTTAATCTAAGTGTGAACCTCTTTAGTAAATAGTGGGACAAAGCATCTGTGCTTCCAAAAGTGTTGGTGGATCATGTCAGTTTTATTTAGAATAACACCATTTTCATAACTGAAAAGTGTATATTGCTCTCAATGGAGAAAAAAAAAATCTCACAGAAGTTAAAAAACATATATATAGCCAAAGTGGTCAAATAGCGTGCCACTGCTATATGCATTGTCCTTGTACAATTCATACAGACAACAGTAATTACTGGGGCAGGGTGGATTGAGTAAACATATTTGTACTATTTTATGTGTCAGTCAGTTGGGTCTGATTCTCCAGGCTTCCTACCTTTTGGCACTATTCCTCCAGCACATCAGATATGAAATGCATCCACTCCGCTCTGACAACATTTTACAGTATCTTTGCATAAATCTAAATGGTAACACAAGGTGCATAAGGATGGAGAATTAGCCTGCAATTAATTCCAGCTTGCTAGCCCATCACTGGCTCAAGCATTTCTTAGACATACAGTTATTCCCAATTTACTGCAGGGTACATGACAGAAAAAACAAGCCATGACATTAAAGTTCATGCATGACTGTGAACTAGTCCAAGGCAGTAGTTATAAGAGAACAGCAAAGAAAAAAATACACAATATCCTCTTGTAGCTGTAACTCCTCCCTCTTCTTAAATCTTGATGTCCTTCACTGCTATTTTTCAACCTCATTTTCCCCCTCTCTTAATGGCTACAGTTGTCTTTCATTGCTTCTACCAGTTTAAGGGTAGCCTGCCTGCCCTACAGAGCCAATAAATGGTCTGTAAGAGTCTATCAGGAGAGATTTCTAGAAGATATCACATCATGGCAGTAACATAAAATTAGCAATGAAGTTAAATGGAGAGAGGTAGAATGGTTGGAGGGCAAGAAAACAGCACTGAAGTAGTCCACCCAGATGTGGAAATTTATAGCAGGTCACATTGCGTAAAAGCCTAATAAGAGTGGAATATATCACCCCATCTTCATACAGCAAAGTTTGATTGTGGAATACAGGAGGGAACAATCAAGCAATTAATGCGACATTGTTCTATCTTTTTAATACCTTATTGCACTCTGAGGGTAACATTTTCATTGAGAAAATAATACATTGTTTTACTGAGGAGACCTCAGAACCGTGAAGACTTTTCGCTATACTGGTTGGCTTCCCACAGGTGCACATTTCTTTCTGGAGTATATAATGACAAATACTTGCATTACCACTTTCATTCTTGTTTTGCAGTAGAGAAGCAAAAGGAGGCCTTTTTTTTTTTTTTTTTTTTTTTTTTTTTTTTTTTTTTTTGTTTTTTCTGGAAGAGCTATTACCACTAAAACTACAAATTAAGTGCAGGGAGAACTAAATTTTTGGCTCTGCAGCCTCCCTTAAAGTCCATTAATCTGCAAGGAATGTACTAAGAATTTAAGGACCAAATACGATTGGGGGTCATTAGTGTAGAAGAAGCCAGAGAGACCTCCACATCCCGTGGACTTGCATTAACAATCAAAAAAGCAGGAATTGTTTACATATATTTAGGAGTAGTTTCTGAAATGTGGAGTTAGAGAAAAACATCACTACTGAACGCTGAATGCTCTACACTTTTTTTTTGCACTTTTTTTTTTTTTTTCGGTTTACACTACCTAGTCCAAGCTGTCTCCAAGAATTCCTCATTTACACTTATTGTCATCATTTCAGTTTCAAAGTGGACCTAGCACTACAAGCAGGGAGTAGGTTATATTTAGCTTTTGAGATGATGCACATTTGGGTTACCTGAGTACAAAGTCTTCCACTGCCAGCTTCCTTTTGTCTTCTATGCTACAGATAGTAGTTATGCCATGCAAGTATTCACCCCTCAAAATATCTTTTCTAAATAGAGGAAAACAAGCTCTATCTAAAGTCATGTCATCAAGAAGGATCTTTGAAAAATAAAACCCAATAATTTAAGCTGATAATTGTCTCACTATCCTTAGTTCCATTTAGACATTTGGTGTTAAGAAGAAACTAAAACATAGCTGACTTATTCATTAAAATAACAGCATTTAAAATTATATTAGTAGCCTACATTTCTCTGTCTCAAAAATAACTGTTAATGAATCATGCCGGTCTAAATAAGAAAGGATAAAAAAAGAATGTATCCGCTATAGCAGGGGGTTATCTTTGTACAAATATGTAGGTGTAGCATTTGTAATGTTCTCAGTGGTTAATCCCATTGAGAAAGGAGGGCTTGTTCATTGAAGCTCATGAATACACTTTTGAGGTGTTTTAATAAAGTAATATTAGCAATACTATGCCTACTTCTAATTCAAGACATTTTCCCTTGCATTTTAAAATGTTTGAAAATGTTGAGGTAAGCCTTTTCTTCCTTTATTTCCCATTGTAACCTTGATTTGGCCTGCAGGTTAAATTTTGAGATGGTGCACCAATAGCTGAGTTTAGATTTTCTGTAACAAGGATATTAAAAAAGACTCTTGTTTAT
The DNA here is from genome assembly GCF_009819795.1 of Aythya fuligula. Classification (NCBI taxonomy): domain Eukaryota; kingdom Metazoa; phylum Chordata; class Aves; order Anseriformes; family Anatidae; genus Aythya; species Aythya fuligula. The sequence continues at coordinate 48,088,115 of NC_045563.1, forward strand.
ACAGTTTAGTAAGTCAGAGCCGACAGGACTAAAAGAATAAAAATGCAAGCTTTAAACCCATTACCAAAAATTAATCTCGTGTACATACTATTTCAGAAATATTGCCCCTTATTCTTACATTTCTGGCAGCAGTGGTGGATGTAGCTACATGATATTCATTAATTCAGCAGAAAATGCATGGCTGACATCCAAGACATTACTATGAAAATAGAAGTTCTGGATATTATTTGGCAGTCACACCCCCGGACATCAAGAGTACTACAATAAAATTTGACTTCCATGTTCAAGTTTCAAAATAACTCTGCTTTCTTCCGGACAAGAAGTGATGCAAATAAAGCTAGTAGGAAAAGGCAATGCAAGTCTCTAAAAAAGAATGGAGTCAGAGAAAGGAGAGTAATTGCATAAATAAGCAAATTGCATATTTTGTTCTCTACTAAGCCATGGCATTTCAGATGCATATCCTTGATGTTTCAGAATAATTTCAGACTGTGTGGTTAGCAGAGAAATCATTTTGCATGCTGGTATTACCTGTACATATGTGAAACTACTGTATGCATCCACACTTTCATTACAGGAAGGACCATGTGGCACTAAACACCTAGGATCATAGAATCATAGAGTCAAAGAACATTCCGAGTTGGAAAGGACCCACAAGAATCATTGAGTCCAGCTCCTTGGTCACTGCAGATGTTGCAGGGGCATAACTGAATTGGAACATGCCTTGAGGAATCCTTAGAAGCACATCTAAACTAAGTTAATAATGATTGTACTCATACATGTATATTTAAGGACATAATTTCATGTATGAGAACCATGAATAACATGTCTTTATATATATATATACATAAGCATGAAGAATATACTGTGCATCAAAACATAAATAGTATGGAATCAGACAGAACAGATAGATACAGTAACATGAAACATGTATTTAGGATATTACAGTAGAAAACTTCACCTGAAAAGTGAATTCAAATTTCTTGCAATATTCATTTGTTTACTAATGTTTGTAATAGAGACCTAAAAGGAAAGAAAGATCCCACTCTGAGCCAGAGGGCACCGGACTCAATTTCACCAAAAGCTTGTAGTGCAGCAGTCCTGCAAGCAACCTCCAGCTACTTTTGCTGCAGAGGAACCACTGCTTCTGAACCACCTAGAGGGTACCATAGCCTCTGTCACAAGAAGCGAGGGAACCCCAGCCAAAGACTACTCACACTCCCATGCTGTGCAAGTCAGCCTTTCCATCAGAGGTCAGGAAAGGAATCAGCAGCCTAAGATCCCTCCCTCAGCCAGACAACAGCGGGTGTTGGAAGGGTGGGAGAACAGAACAAGAATAAATGGAAAACTATGAATTTGGGGAACTTTTTATGGAAACACTGCAAGAATAAATTTTCAATTAATTCTTAATATTTCCTGTTCTAGAATTTGGCAACAAATTTAGAAATGACACAATCTAAGTTCCCACGGATATGACCATGCTTTCCTTTACATTAGGAAGCTGCAAGCAACATCAAAGGAATTACCAACAGTAAAGGAGAAATAAATGGGACTCACAGGACACCTTTGAGTTCAATAAGTGAAGTATGAATGGCAATGGAATAACTGGAAGATAGGAAGAAAATACAGAGAAATTCCAGTGATTCTTAGTGAATCTGGGAGATATAGTCTGAAACAGACTTTCAGTGAAGAAAATGAAAATGGATTACTGCTTTAAGATACTTAGGAATGACAGTTTCAGAAAGGGTACAGATCTCAGGAAAGGGTATGATATGTAATATACAACCAAGAAAACAACAAATTTGGATGCTGCACATTACTTGGAGGAGTGAAGTGATATTAAGCAACTCCTACAGCCTCTTAAACCATACCTGTAATATCAATTCCTGAATACCAGGCCCCTGTTTAACATAAAGATTTATGAAACACACAGCAGGGAAGAGCAATGCAGAAAACAATTAGGATGCAGAAGTGACTAATTAGTTTTATAAATTTATGTAGGAAATATTGTAACAGGTAAATGCTCTGAGCAAGATCCTATACCACACACAGTCAAAAGTTTCAATATTGGCTTAATTTGGAAGAGATGTCTTATTCTAGTTTGTTAATTAATAAACAGGAAGAAAATAATAATAATAAAAAAAGCTTAAATTCTAGTCCCAAGAAAAATGGTACATATTTTGCCATGGACTCTAGTGGGACCAAAGTTTCAGTCAAGAAATAAAGGAGTGTTTGAATGATGCAAAACACAGGACCAATACAGAGCAACAGAAACAACCCTAAGGAAGTTAACTAAAAGAGTAGAACAGTACAAAAAGCATAGAAAGTATTTGAAGATCATAAAAAAAAAAAAAAAAAAGTGTAAATGACTTTCCTTCTCTTCTCCTTACATCCCTCTGAACAATCATAGTTTGCAGCTTTTTCTAAGCATGCAACCAGAAGGAGCAAAGAAAGGGGATGCAGCCCTGGTCCACAACAGCCAGACAGCTGGAAAGTCACTCTCCACAGCCCATCATGCTCGCAAGTCACATCTCAACCTGAAAGTTCTAAGGAGCAGTTCATCCCTACCTCTAGTGTTGTTCCATATCATATCACAACCCAAACTTAGCAGAATAAATAGAGAAACAAGTTGCTTCTTTGATCCATCAAGGAAGTGGAATATCTGTGGAGCAGAAGTGACAAGTTTCACAACTGTGGACAGAAACCTCTGTGAAGCATACTCTCCAGAGCAAAACTGCAGCAGAACAACCCAATGAGTCCTCTATTTCACTATTCAAATATGGTCAGTATTTCAGTAGGTGGAGTTAAAAATATTAACCAAGAATTTATTTTAACTAGTTGTTCACTGTTCCATTACCAAAAACAATAGACAAGGTTTTCTTTTACATCGTAATTTTATTTCAGCTTGTGTGATTAAGACACTTAGTATTTACAGTTTGTCTGGATTTTTAGAAGAGATTGTGTGAACATTTCTGATCATTAACTGACAGGAATGGATTGCCTTATCTGACAATATGTAATGCTAGTGGTAAGCAACATCATAAAGGGAATACAGATTATTTCTCCTTAAAATCATATTACTCTGTCTTGGCAATTTTAGATTGGAGTTATTGGATTGATTTCAGAATCTTACTAATTAAGCCTTACCAACTGATTTGAACTTTCATCTGTGCTTCTTAAAGGGCTGAACTGTCAGAGCTATTGTTGCTGTGAAAACCTTTGGCTGTGAATTAAATTGAACTTTCTTATCTATTCTGTCACTCTCCTTTACAGAAAAAAAAAAAAAAAGAAAAAAAAAAGGAGGGGGGAGGGAGAAGAGCTATGTCATAACTAAAGTTCTGTGAATAATGACATAGGTATATAGATAATGGCTTTTACAATATTATTACTTCACATCTATCAATATTCTGCATTTTTAAGAACCTTCCTACTATAGGTGATGTTTTGAGGCTGTGACAAAAGAGAAGAAGACCCCGCAACACACAACCACTGGGAGCACTGGAAAGAAAAGACATGCAAACACATAAAGAATAAAAGGATAGGGGGAAAAAAAAGACAAGATCTAGAGCAGTCACATTAGCAGTGATGAACTGACCACATAAGCACATAACAGCACATAGAAGTAGGGTCAGAATGGGCAATTCAGAGAACTGGCTGGCACACAACAGCACTGCAGCTCCAGATACGCCTGCAATGAATGAATTGCAGTAAGGAGATGGTGAAAGATGGCTGAAGTTTTTTGACAGGAATTTAAGGATTAATAAGAGATAAAGTTCAGGGAACAGTTTTAAATTATATGGAAAAAAAAAGGGGGGGGGGAAGGAGACAGGAATAATAAACAAAGCAGAAATTTAATACTTATGGCAGTAATCATAGATATTTCTGAGTAAACTGGGGTACAAACACACACAAAATTTGTGACCTCTCATAACAGCAAAGTCCATTGATTTTAGTTACTTCTCAAAATACAGTACATTAAGAGAAAAATTTTAACACCACAACTAAGACTTATCTAGCTTGATAGAAACACTCAAAGAATTTAGCAGGATACAAGAGTGCTAATCAGGTTACAAGATCACATTCTTAGCTATTTGTGCCGTGAGTAGGATGATCTAGAGCAGCAATTTTTGCATGCATTCATGCAAGCCACACACAACTATTAGGAATTTCAAGCATGATCTGGACAGCTAAGACTTCTGAGATCCTCAAGCTTGTTAGGAGAAAAAAAGTAATGTAAGGAATAGAAAACAAGTAGTATAATACAGTTTTTATATTTGTTTCATTCAAGAAGAGGCCAACTTTTTTCAAGCACTGGTAAGGACCTTACTCATTACTAATCTACAGGCATTAAAAGTTAATGTTCGTAATAAGCTATGAAGGACATTAAAATCATTTTTTTTAAGAGTACACGTGTTAAGTAATTCATGTAAGCAACATAACCAGTTGAATGCAGCAAGCGCAGAGCAAAATCAACATTGGACTTGGGCATTTCTGCACCATGTTACCAAAACAAAGAGTAAAAGGAAAGATTAATACCCATGATTTTTGAAGTCAGGAGGATGCAGCAAGGCAAGTATTATGCTAGAGCTAGTAAGCCATCATTTACTCACAGTACTCCATGCAGAACCACTTGAGAAATCTCTGCACAGTCTCTGGGTATCTCAGCTTGCCATCACGTCCCAAAATGAGAAATGACCACAAATGCACTGCTACTAAGTGATAGTGGATTTACCAGAAAGCATATTTTCTGTGTCCATTCCACTGAATTCTAAAAGATATACTTCAATGGGACACAGGCATAGAACCAGCTTAAAAAAAATAAATCATAGAAATGTATATTTCTACACCATCAGGCATCCACTACCTGTAAAACTCCAGCATTTTTATGACCCTTCTCATATGGTGTTTAAATATAGTCACTAATTAGTTTTACCAGTCTCCATGTAGGTACCCTTGGAGTGGAACTGTAGCACATCCATATAGGGAAGGACAGAGGCTGCTAAAAGTTGCTGTCCCAGAATATCACACGGGAAAAGAGCAAGAGAAAAGACAGGCCCCCAGCTCTTCCACATGCATGGAGGGGAAGATAGTTCATTAGAAGGTTTGTGATGGGTCACAACACATTTCACGCAGCCAAACACCCCCAGACACCACAATGGGACTTAATTCAATAATTGTGTTTGGGTTGTTAAAGGATGATGCTGAGGGCACTTTTCAAACTGAACACAGTAATATTTCAAACATCAGTATTTAAATGCTTCTCTCATTTCAAAGAGAGTGGTGAAAAAAGAGTGTGATTAAATTTATGGAATAACTGAGTTATTGCTTTGGTTTATAACTATATTGCTACACATAAAATCGTTACTTGTACTATCTGGTAACTTAGAAAAAAAACATCATTCAGCATTCAAAAGGACAGCGCTTTTCCTCATAGGTATTTAAAAGCTTGCCTGACTTAACAAATATGTTTCATTTACAAAGTATTCTTGGAGGACTAGAACAAAAAAAAACAATTAAATTGTACCCTACAGAAAAATATCTTCTTTATTTTTCTTGAACGTATCTAGATCTACACTAAGAAAAAAAAATTCAAAAACATCAGAAAAAAATCAACATTTTTGCACACTGTGGTTTGAATATTCTAATTCTGTCCAGTAGTATGCATCTGTGTAAAGCCATCATTAGATAATTCTCTGTCCCATAGCAACCACTTTGTTTTCTCAGGGAAATAAAATATTTTTACATCCTTAGGCAATACCTTTCTCTGCATGGTTTCCTAAATGAAGCTGTTTGTAATCTGAAGTTAACATCTCAATTTACAGTGGACTTTGCAGAGATTTATAGCTATGTATGTGGAAAACAAACTGCTAGCACTAGGCTTTTCTAACTCTCTCTATATGTGCATGTACAGAGTGAGTATTTCACATTTTATATAAAAGCCTAGATTCGTTAATAAAATATTGGTTATTTAAAGTAACAAATTCAAGTTATCAGATGTATTTGTGTTATAAAACAATTATTTAAAAGAGAACAATGGAAAGACAAGAGAGGTAATGTTTTAATCATCTGAGCTTATAATAATTTAGTCCTGAACTTGCAAAGTAGTAAGAAAGAAAAAAAGGACATTCAGTTTGCATCTTCAAGCACTGGGAAATCGTGATAACGGGGCTGGAAGTAAAGTCTCTTGGAGTCACAAAAAGGTCATACTTGGAATATTTGATTTGTTTGGTTTGTTTGTTTGTTTGTTTTTGACATTTCATTCACAGAAAATTGCCTCGACAGAGACATCATTTTATTTAAAAAATTACTGCTTAAAAATAAAATAAAGAGACAGATTTCTGAAGTTTGTCTATGCCAAATGGTTCCTGTAATCTAGTCTACAAATCAGAATGCAACATTCATGCTAAATGGTTAACATAAACACCAGGGACTATAGGCAGCTTGAAAGGATCTTCCTGTTACTGTCACAGCTAACCATTTCACAGGAATCCACAAATTTCAGGGCTGCTGGTCAGAGCCACTGGTTCTCAAACAAGGGTTTGCAGTACTTTCCCACAGGTCTCTGTGGAGCTAGCTTTTTCTTAAAAGGGTTTTTAATTATTAAATCACACTAAAATGACTATACCTATTTTAAATAATTTACTCATTCTATTTTACTGTGCAAGTCACTGCTTAAGTTCCCTATAGACATTACACAAAACCAAATGTGAAGAGAGAGGAGTATGCAATATAGTAGTATGCCACTGAAACAATGGCAAAAAAGGCATAGAAGCAGACCTTGTACCACAATATGACTTACTGTCACCACATAGAGTATTCCAAGTCAGAAGAGACCCACAACATGAGGGCTTGGGTGCTGACCTGAACATCATCTCCATTCAAGCATAAAAGGACTGTCATGAAAGAAGAATTCTGATTTATTTATTTATTTATTTGGCAATTCTATCATGTCTCTTCATTGCATCAAAATATGACTGATTTAGATTTTGACAATGAGGTGCATTAGATTGTGAAAAAATCTCCCAGGGGAAACTGGAAATGTTTGAGACGTGGAAAGCTAAACAGGATGCAAACACCCACACAAAATGCTGCAGGAAAATAGTAAGCTGGAATAATAACATTCATCTAGCTGCTGTACTACACCATATCTTTACCAAATCTGATTTCTCCAGCTAAATTTTGAAAATTGAAGCATCTATTAAGTTACAGAGTGAAGTTTTGAACCTTCACAACTGTTCATTAAGATTGCTGATTTCAGCAAAGATTTTTTTTTCATCTCTACTTACTCTAGCCTTTGAAACCAAATACAGAAAGAAAACTAGTAGGAATCCATTCAGTCTCAAGTGCAATTTAAATTTTTGTTATTAAGCTTTAATGGAAGGAAAAGACATGATCGGAGCAGTGTTTATTTCAATGATGATGCAATGTGATGGGTGCACTGCATAATGTCAGATGATATCAAAAGATGTGTCCTGGTGTAACCTCCCTTATACATAGTGAGAAGCCTCTGAAAATACAGAAGGCAGCAAACAGCTTTGAAGCTGTTACTGGAAAGTTGTCATTTGCTTTCAATAACTGAATATGATTTGTGCTTATCTAGTGTTCCAAATTGCTCAAATGATTGGTTACAAAACCACGTCTTCTTCAGATTCTGAAAGGCTCATCTTTCTTATTTAATAGATTAAGATTTTTGTCCTGAGTGCTACACTGAAAAGAATTGTACAAAATCGACTTTAGGCAAGTCTTGTGCTCCTTGGTTTTGGGGCTGCCTCACAGCAGCACGCATAGACCCAGATTTCCCCAGTGGGGCTTTTCCTGCCATCACTCAGGGATGCCTGGATGATGGGCACAGCTCAGGCATACTTTTGCTTCTGCTGTGCCTCTTGGACCAACAGCCACTGCCCAGGATGTTCACTCAGTTTAGGGAATGGATCAACAGCTCAGCTGAGTCTGGATCAACTCAAAGCTGCTGAAGGAAGGAAGCAGGACTAGTAGTTTTGCTCATTAGCTTTGTAAACCCTTGGGATATTCTCCTTTTAAAACTGTCCCCCCCAAAAGACATCTTGTATAAATTTCTCTTCTATTGTACATTCATAGATTCAAGAATTAGATCAGTTCTCAGTGCCCTTTTCATAGATGTAAGACGATCACCCCATACTTTGCATTTACAAACACTTCATCAGGCAAAGACAAAAGATTTAGAAATCTATGAGGTTATAATTCCTTGTTAAGTAATTGTCATGGCGGATTCCGACAAGAAAAAAAAATGTCATAAAACTAAGCGATTCTCCAGATAATTTCCAACTTCTAATAAAAACAGAACATAGTACATCTATACATTTTATTACAAAGGCTGTAACCATGGTAGAAAACGCAGCACAATTTAATTCTGACAACCTGTAATCCAAGTTATACCACAGTTTGAATAAAAATAATAAAAATAAAAAAATAAAAAACAACCTCTACATTACAACTTTAAAGCAAGAATATCTAAACCTAATGAAACTGCATTGAAAACACCCTGTATTTTAGCTAAGGCTCAGGGGAAGAGTCTTAAAACATTCATATTACAGCACATCAAACCATCACTTTGGCTAAATTAGCATAATATACATTTAAAAAAGATATCTGACTGTAGAACAGAGTTTGAAGGGGAACTATGAGAAAATGATGATAGGAGATTGGAGATGAACCATTGTCTCCAGACACAAATAAGAACACTTCTTACATTGGACAAGAAGTGGAGTAGCCACTGCAGAATACTTCAGAGGTTTATGAAACAAACATTTTCATGAAAACTTTAACTTCACTCATAATGAACTCTTCTCAAAAACAATAATAATAATAATTAAAAAAAAAATCTAACCAGTTCTAACTTGGTCAACACTGTTTAGGCAAACTCAAAAGCTGTCAACTACACCAATATTGTAGTTACTGAACAGTGTCAATCTTCATAAATGCTGATCTGTGTCTCAGTTATTTCCTATAACAATGTGCAACTACACAATTATTTTTTTTTTCCTCTGAGATATAACAGTGATAAAAGATCATCATTAAATGTATTCTAACTGAATGCCTCTCACCAGGAGTTCAACTGACTTATCTTTAAACTTTATTATAGTAGAAAGGACCAATTCTACTACAGTAAAAAGGCTACAAACGTGATTTATTCCAGCAAAAAATACTGTGCAATCGTTTAAGAAAACAAACATCTCGAACTGTGCCTGATATTCATGATGTATAAAAGTACTGGTTAATTCATCCCTACTGATTTTAAAAGAAGTTTATTTGTGGTTGGTTTGGTTTTGGTTTGGTTTGTTGTTGGTTTTTGTTTGCTTTGTCTTGTGGTGTGCTTTTTTGCTTGTTTGTTTTGTTTTAGAAAACTGTGAATGTGGTCTTTGTTTGTGCAACATGTATTTATATTCTGAAAATCTTTTCTTTGATCCAGCATCAAACTACTAGTCACATCCATTTCTGAAACTCAGATGCACAAAAAGATAAAGTAGAGTTAAAGTGCCAGAACAGTATAGCCAAAATATACCTATGATAAGAATAAGTTTAACATTTCCTTTACACTTCTGATAATAGTAAGGACACTGGAAAAAATGAAGAAAAAAAAAAAAAAAAAAGATAATGTTATCTATTGAAATGTTTGAAGCATTCTATTTCAAAAATTGGAGAACTTATTAAAATGGCTTTGTCACTTGCTTCACCATAAAAATAGATATGCATATATGTATACCCAGACGCGCATACAAATGTCCACAGACAAATATGTGGTAGACATACTCCAATAATCCTTTATATAAGCTTTCCTTGTAAAACTGTTCTTCATAAAAATGTTACATAAAAAAACAGGTAAATCTGAGGTCATATATTTTAGAAACATTCCCCTGCTTTGCAGAGTCCCTGGAACTCTGCATGGCTCATGCAGACTTCTCATAAACCTTGGTGCAGCGGTGAGGCCACAGTCTCAGTAAAGTTTTAAAGTTAGGACCTTTATGATTTCCAGTGTCTTTGAATAAAAATTAAGCAGCTATTCTTTTTAAAAAATTGAAAAAAAAGTCCAGGCTAGATTGTGTGATGAAATTCGGAGTCTTCCTTTTAACAACTCAATTACAAACCACATTAAAATACCAATATATTAATGCAAAGTAAAATGTCAGTACAGATTAAGCTATAACCATTATCTTAAAAGAAATTGTATTAAAACACTACATCTATACTAATAGAAATATTTACATATAATCAGTATCCTATTTATTACTCATCAAAAACACTAAAATCAAACAATTTGCTTTTAGGTTTTCACACCAAAAAAAAATAATAAAATAAATGACAGTATCAAAATTAAATGGCTAATGTTCTATAGTGGATGGGAGACAGATCAACTGAGCATTATGCAAGGAAGCTTGCCCCATTTCTTGCAATGTACATATTAACCTGCATTTATAAGGTCTTCCTGCATAGATGTCTGTCATTTGAGCTACTGTTCTGATGTTACAGTTTGAAGAAAAATGCTAATTTGGCCCAACCCATAAAACATTGATTTTGTAAGCAGAAATTTCCAAAATACATGCTGCCCTTCTTCTGCTGCACATTTACTGGCTTTCCAAAGAATAGAGGTGGATAGGGCCACATAGAGTAGACTCCAATATAAGGAAACTGTGCTGAAATACTTGCAACAAGACTATGAGATCAGGTGCAGAACTGCATTATTTTTACTAGACAGTATAAATATCCAGTATTCCATCATAGTTAAGATAAGGTTGTTATTTTAAATATATATAATTTAAATATAATATATATTTTAAATATAATTCAATTACAATTGTTTAAGTTTGATTAAGATTGCTTTTCACTGGTCCTCATACAGAGGGTTGCCAACAACTAAGTAAAGACTTGCACATCAGTCCTAGAATGTGTTAGGCTTTGTTAATCATGTGCTATGGTATAGAAATCTAAGTAATGCCTGTCATTACTGTCAACAGCACCTCCACCCAAAGGCTGTGCTTTGTATGCCTTGTTGTTAATCATTGTCTCTGATCCATTATGGTACTCCCTCTCCTGGGGACAAAGGCTGAAGTAAATTAAGCTCTGCAGGGCTTCTTGGTGATGTCTACATTGGCCCATTACAACAGCTTAGTGCTGCTGGAATACATCAGACTCTTGATAGACCTAGTCTAGCCCTAGTCAACGTGTTAGGTGCCCTTTACCATGCATCCTGCAGTCTTCCACCCTGAGCAGCTCCAATGTGGGTGGCTCAGACTGGGGTGCACCAGGGCACGCTGCAGTTCTGGCCTGTGAGCCAAGCTTTCCTCCATGGGAAACCCAGCAGAGGAACAAAGGAGAGAAAGGGGTTGCATGCGTACCTGGGTCTGCTTGGGACATGGAAATGAGAGGTGCCAAGACAGTCATTCATCATAACAAAACATAACCCCCTAGCATTCTGTTTGACATACTGACTGGGATAACACCACTTTTAATCACAACTTTGGATATTTAATTTCATATATATGAACATAATATAAAACATTAAAAACAGGTTATTCTATACTAGTCACAATGAATAGCATCTTACTCCAAAAATACTCCCTCAATTCCATCCACCTTTTCAACATACTAAGGACCAAAGGTGGAGTTCAAAGTCATTCTGAGCCCATGATCTTTGATAGAGACTCAATTTAGCCTATGTAAACAGGCTCAAGATAACAGAACAGGGATTTGTGAAGTCTTAACTTGTGGGGCAGCTATGCTCCTAATATACCTCTGTGTTTCACTAATTTTCCTTCACTAGGAATAAAAGCACCAAAATCACACCTTTCTACCATTACCCCCAAAGAGAAAAATGACCATGGTTTAACCCTTACCTGACAGCAACAGATTCCGGGGACTTCTACTTGGATATAGGAAGCAGGATCCTTTCAGAAGGAAGGGCAAGGAACGAAGGCAACATTAAGAAGTTAGATGTCAGAATTTGATTTTAAGGGGAAAAAATGTAAGCAGAAGTTTATGTAAGTGAAGTTCTTCTTATGGCATGACTTGAAAATGGAAAAATGGGCAAAATAAACATTTATAGGAGATGAGGAAGTGAGCTCTCGTTTCTCCCAGTCTGCTGCCCCTGTCACTTTGCACAGGAAATGAGGTGATGAAAATGAGATAATGATAAAGGTAATGAAAGGTAATGAAGAGTGTTAGGAGTAATTAAGGACAGCAGAAGATGGTGATACAGAGCTTAGAAGACTGAAATATCTTAGAATCACAACTGGAACAACAAAAAAAATCTGCTTCACTTGCAGTGTTTGAGTTCCACACGTGAAAGTCTGGGACCACTTTCCGTAGTGGTGGACAAGTCACCACCAACACCACACCATCACAAAAAAAAAAAAAATTAAAATAAATCTAATTTCCTCAAAACATTTTTACTCTTTTGCTTTTCTATTATTCTTTGATTATATTTTGAGAATTTATATTTTACAAGCTAAAAAACTAACGTTAATGAGAACGTGCATTTTGCCAAATCTTTCACCGCAAATTTCAGCATATAAATACCAAATACAACAAAAAGTCCACAAAATACTCATAGGGCTGTTTCAGAATACTTGTGAAGTTCTGTTATCATAACTATTAAACCATGGCTGCTATTTAAACATTTGCACAACTTTATGTCATGTTTACTATACCATCTCTATAATTTCACAAGCTTTCAATATTTTATCTTGTTATATGTCAAGCTACATTTAGCTTAAAAGCATTACTTTATAATGTGCTTATCTATAGTTCATGTCTGGATGTCTAAATTCAAATGATATTGTTATATTTGGGGAGTTTTGAAGAGTATATTTTCTAGGACTGTTTGGTTCAGTAGCATGAGCTTTTTCTAACTCCACTTTCACTGGACTCATAATAAACATCGTTTTCCAAAATAACCAACACATCGCATACCTCCCTGAAAGCCTTCTCATTACACATCTGACCATTTCAATTAAACATTTGGTTTAGAATGGCCCATGGCCTAAGTTTCAGAGTTTCGACATTTTAGGGATCAAATTATGATAGTGAATAGATGCTCCATAATTATAAGCCTAACCACAGGCAACGAGAAGAGTGACTGTGCTTTAATTTCCTGCCATTCTGGAATACAAAAGGATAATTTTTAATAGGTCATTCTAATAAGAACACTGCCTAAGTTCTGATCTTTTCTGCCTACTCCCGAGACTGACACAAGTGTCCACTGAGACACTCAGCTGACCCTCGGTAGCTTAATAAGAGAAGATTCATAGACTTTTTCCTATAAGTGCAACACAGGTTGCTTCAATTACTACAGGATTCACTGTGTTTAGATCTACCTGTATGATGTACTGGATATATTATACACAAGAATTGTACATATCTGTGCCTCAAAGTTACCGAGGAGAAGGATACCCCAGTTATCCTTTGGGGACATACTGAAGAGTAAGAAGGAGGTGCAAGAGAGATCAATGCAAAGTCTCCTGAGCTGGAGAAACAAATTAACCTTAGTGGCAGAGAAACAAAGACATCCCCATTCCTGTCACTTTTCAGGAAGCTTAAGCAGCAGGTACAACAATGTAGCACTGAATCTTGAAGGGGAGTCCCGAGGAAAACAAATTCTTAATGGAAAATTGGCAACTGACTTTTTTTCACGGTAATAACAGGTATTCAAATGGAAAAGAAGAGAAAAAGCAAACATTGCCAATATTTTGGCATTTGTAGGAGTTATCCAAAAAAAGCTTATCTAGGTTCTCTACAGCTTTAACCTGAGAAAAAATTGCACATTAATGCTGCAAAGGAGCTGACACTTTTCATCTGCAGCCCACTCAGCCAGGGAACATCCACTTATATACCCTCATGCATTATTCACCAGGAAAATTGAAATAATCCACCAGTGGTTAAGCAGCTCAGAATCAAATGCAAATCAAGGGGAAGCAGTTAAGAATGAGGATCATTCATAGCCTTCCCTGAACTCCTGACTCTTCCACAACACCGGCATGCAGACTGCAGGAGCTGCTCAGATCCTAGCAGCCCCATTCCTGGCTGCAGGTGCTTGGTGCAGCCTAACCTGTAAATGGGCCTATTTCTGGGATGATGGCAAAAGCACCGACCCTTGCCTGTGCTTTATTTGTAGTCAAGAGGATTCTCCCTCCCTGTCAATAATAGCAGGTTCTTTGGCACAAACCTGAGAAAAAACAACTTCTATTTTTAAAAGCCTCTGTTTGCTGTAGCACTGACTATAATCTGGAGTTTAATTTCATTCTTTATCTATGTCACCCTGGCCATAAAACAGTCAAGCATAGAAAAAAATTTAAAGTTTAATAAAATACTTTTTCAGTGAGGGTAGAAGTTATTGCTGTCACCATATTTATTTTCAACAGAAAGCTTCAATGGAGTTTACTTTATATTGTGATCAATAACAATTATTTTATTACGTCTATTTAGGAAAATACAACAGCAAACAGTAAGATCAGAAATCATAAATTCATTTTTAAATCTCAATGAGAAACTACACGTCCCATTAGCTGTTAAGAAGTTATACACTACCTACAAGCTAATGTGAACAGTAGAGGTGTGCATCATTTCTGCAGGTTTATACCCAGCAGCACCATGGATACATTTTCAGTGAAATCTACCTAAACTTTATATTGCAAGTACTTTCATGAATCTGAATTTATTATCATTGATGCATATTAAGGCTGTTGTAATATCCATGCATTAATGTTCTTTATAAGAATTTAACAGCTTTAACACTTTTTAAAAACAATCATTATACTGGTCATATCTTATGCATTTTTCCCCCACAAATATACAGCAAAAGATTCTTCAGTTCAGTGAAAACTGATGTTTATTTTTCAGACAAGATATTTACAAGAAAAAAAAAAAAAAGGTTGCTTTTATTAACTACTTAATCATACCAACAATCAGTTAAACTCAAAAATTCTGTTTGCAACCCTAGATTCGATTTCATGAAATTTCAGAATGACAAATTACAATAGAAAACATTCTTGCCATAAATGGGAAATTTGAAAGTGTAAAATAATGAATGAAAAATTAAGTACACCTTTCTCTAGGTGGCAAAAAAAAAAAAAAAAAAAAAAAAAATCTATTAGTTTCATATACCTTTGCAGCCCTTTCAGATATGTGTTTGACTGTCAGAAAGACTAAGACAAAAAATAAATGGTAGATATTTTAAGTACCATGAGAAAAGTATGCTGTTGACAAAGAAAGAAAACAAAATTAATAACAACCTCCACCAAAAATATTCAACAATATTTTTTCAGTAAGAATTTGGCTAGTATCCTAGGAGAGTCACATTATCTTTTACATGATTAGAAACATGATTGACATAAAACACTATTTGAGCAGCTCATTTTCCTGTAATTCAGTTGTATTTCTCTTCATGAATTTTCAGTTAAATTCTCTCTTTTAGATCTGCTGGAGTAAAGTCTGGAGCGTGTCATCTAAACTGTATCAAGTAGTAGCAATACAGCCTGCAGCCATCCATGAACACATCACTTAGTGATGGGAAACAAGAGCCAAAGTCAGAGAGAACAGGGTAAGGCCTTTATGGAAATTACTAATAGATTTTTAATGTTCACATAAATCTAGGCTGAAACTCTACTCTCATTGTACCTTCTTGATGAATTCTGCAGATAGATCTCTACTTGTCCCCAGCACAAACACATCCTCAAACAATATTAACCTCTGATTCTCAGGATCCTGGGTTCTTTAAACATGATGCTTTTGCTATAAAGCTACATAAAATTTTCCATGGAATGTGTGGAGATGTTTCTTTGCCAAAAGTAATCCCTACATTTGAAATCAACTGATTAAAAAAAAATAAATCTTAAAATAAGTTATTTTAATATAATTAGGACATTATACACCCATACTTAAAATCCTTAACACAATTATTCATTTGGGCTGAATAATTGAGATCTCCTGTGCTTCTGTTCCTAATCCAGGACACAGTAGTATTATAGAAAAAGGACATAAAATAGGTACTCAAATATTTTGCCAAATATTTCAGAACTGGCACCTCTCTTCACAGGCAAACTATACTGACTTTATCCCAAATCTATATGTGATAAAAGATAAAATCTTTAGCATCTTTAAACATAGAAAACTGATTCTGATTTATAGTTTCTTTTGGGTCAGTGCTTATTGCACTGATTTATTTATTTATTTATTTTCCAGAGGAAAAAAGAATATAGACTCTGATGACTTTATTTTATACATGTGTTAAAAACAATTAACCACCTGATCTGGATTTTTTTTTTTTAAGCATATCTGTTCACATCTTGCTACATCAGAAGTAAGCAGGCTATAAAAGCTTAACACAGAAGTATGAAAGCTATTTGAAACGGACACCCTGTAGGTTTTATGAAGTATATATAAATGCAAAGGCTCTATCATGAAACAAAATGGTTACAGTACGTGTCATAACTAAACCCCAACATCTACAGATCTGCATAAGGAAGGTAAGTCACAGACTGTTATTTATTTGGTAACAATCTGTAGACTTTATCTGTGTGCTAACCTGACATCCCATGAAATAAATCCTGCACCCAAAAATTTTGACCCTTAACATAGCTTTGTTCACTATAACAACTTGGTAAAATACTCATTTTGGGTAACAGGGATTTACACATTGTTTTGGAAACACACCTTACTTTAACACTGATATTAACTAATGGTCAAATGATACTGCACCAGTGCCATCCCATGTTATTATGTCCAATTTACCTTTATAGGTGCCTGTCATGTAGCGTGGATGAGTAGGGCTCCTTAAGTCAAATTTTAGGAGTATTTATCAAGGCGAGAAAAAAAAAAAATAAATAAAAAGACAGAAAAATCTTGCCAAAATTCTGAGACTTCTTTAGCACTGTGATATGATACTGGGTTGACTTCTCCTTAGCGCCTGGAAGCAATTCAACCAGAATAGAGAATCTAATCCTTTACAGCATGTATTTTAATGACTCATTGTTTTCCTATTTCTTTCTAGCTTCCACAAAGCTCAATGGACTTGAGCATGATTATTAAAACACAAACAAAAAAAAACCCTTTACGTCTCTCAAATAAAAGCATATCACAAAAACAATTTAGCTGTAACCAGTAAAGGACATTCTAAAATTAGAGCCTGTTGTGTTAGGGATATAACAAAGTGTCTCAGCCATATGCTGGTGTAATCTATAAAAGCTATATTTGAAGCTTATGTCATTGTAACTTTTTCAGAAGGCAGCAAAAATGCTACCATACATGAACCTAGTATTATTCAAGTCATTTTAGATTTTAATCAGCATATAGCATTGGATCGATAGAAACATTTGGATACATGAAGTACATTACAATTTTATCCTCATATGTAAAGAATACATCATTACCAAACATTAATTGTAACTAAATGAGGAATCTTTGGTTTTGAACAGCTCTTTACATCCAACGTACTCCTTTTTTTTTTTTTTTTCTTTTTTTTTTTTTTCCACTTAGATGAAAGATGTAAATCAAAAGAAAAGCAGTTTTTTTTTTTTAAATCTACACAGGACACAGTTATTTTTCAGATTGCATAGGATGCAGTCCACTAGCTGCCAGGAACAGACTTAATAGATTTTGTCTTTTTTCTTCTCAAAGCAAAAACCCAAACACACCCTAAGACTAGCCTAAATCCGTAATAATTTATGTGGAGTTCATCCAGATTTACACTTCTTTAATGCAGAACATGACCTGCCGCTTGCATAACAGTCTAAACACAATAAAATTTCCCTCATCAATGGAACCATTTCCCTCATCAGTTGGTATAGCATCAACTCCCAATGAGAATTGTTCAGAAGTAGCCATGGACAGAAAACAGAGATACAAAAGGCTTCACAAAAAGAAAAGTGCCTAGGGCATAGAAATTCCCAGGTACCTACAACCAGTGGGGTGGTCACTGCCAGCCCAGGGGACTCTGCACTACAGCACTCAAAGCACGGGCAGTCACCAGGGCAACCAGCTCATTCCATAATACAGGGACCCTGCGTTCAACATCGCAGGCTTGGGAGATACCAGGTTCTCCACCCTCTTGGGCTGCAGCTCTACACTGTGGAGAAGAGGCATGTTCTTCAAAGGGGGAACCCCTAGACTTATATGTATGATGATAGCCCCCATCCCCCCCACTTTTTTTTCCTTTTTTTTTTTAATAAGAAAATGAAGTTAATGAACAAAACCAAAATTCTATGAAGGTCTGATCATAATTAATACCACTATACAATCAAAAAGTTTTTATCAAGTGCTACTCCCTCCAAATCTCTGGACAGGTCAAAAATATGCTTTATTGTGTATTTATTTTTTGCCAGAAACTCACTTCAGAATTACTGGCTAATACAACACAGGTACTCCACAGAAAGATGAGAAGCACTGTTAACCCACAGAACCTTACATTTCATTGTCCTTTTCAAGACACTTGAGGTGGCCTGTGAACAATGACTGCATTATTTACCATGAGGAGAAAAATAAAGTTCTGTGCTAGAAAGTCCATGTCATTTTCTATATTAGGAATCTAGCTAATGCAGGTTTGTTTTCATTTAGTTGAAATAAACAGTGTTAGATTAGTTCTTACATTTTGTTTTCTCTTTTGATTAACTTCGTATGTAAGATTGTGCATCTGTTGCTTACAAAGACATCTGAATAAACATTGTTAAGCTAATGGGTCAAAAGAAAAATAAACACTCTGTCCTAAGTGCAAATTAGAAAGGAAGAATGTCAGCAGACTCCTGAGTTCCCTTTTAGCTACTTTTAATTTCTAAACTCCAAAATAAATGTCTCAGAACTAACACACAGAACTCCAAGGATCCAGTCGAAGACCAACAACGTATTTTACAACTGCTTGTAATCCCTCATTTTCCCTAATATAATCTTTTCTTCAAGGAGCGTTAAACTGTTCTTCCATTGCTAGCAGTCCACTGCTATTATAAAACAGGGCCACCTCTGCCAGTAGCTGCAACACGGCAGCATAAAGATACATGGCACTGACAATACTTCAGGCTCAAGTATCTCATACATCACTTTCAGAATTTACTGGCATTCACTGCAACTTCTGCATGCACTGTGGCATGAGAAACATAAGCCAAGTTTTAGCTTTGTACCAGTCAGACTCTGAAAAAAGTACAGAGGATTACCCTGTGCAGGGGTGAAATTCAGCCTTACTTTTTGAAAACGGGGGACAAAGGAAGTATTTTCCTTATTCCAATAAGTTTACAGTTTCTTACAAGATTGCTGAGTCAAAGGACAAGTCAGCAGGCAGAAATCTCAGCAAGTTCCTCAGACACAGGAAAAGGTTGTATCTTATATGGGAATAGAAGCTGAACAATGGAGAAGAAAAAAATGGAACAGCACTGAGGTACCAGACTTGAGAGAACGGGAAAGAAGTTGGCACAGGCAAAAACAGAAAAATGAGGAAAGGTGAGAATGAACAAAAGAATCGTGAAAGCAATCATGATTAAATGGAGAAATGATCTGAAAGAGGCAAGATGCAATTAAAATGAAAAACATAAAATACTCATTATGGCTGTAATTAGCAGTTAGACAAATCCAATGTGGGATATGAAAGACTTGGTAGCTGTGTTGAAGAAAAGGCTGTAGATATTACAGGAGATGACAAACTGATGACATATTTCTGGGGCAGACAAGTGAACTTATTCTAGCTGTTCCTCAAGCCAGACTGTCACTGTATCGATACAGTAGCACAGAACCATAAGCTAGCTATAACTAAGCTAGCTGAACCTGATTGCTTGGAGGCTTTCTGGTGTTAAACACAGTTCAACACAAAGCTGAGCTCTTTGTGTTTCAGAGTAAGTGCTGTCCCACGTTTCTTCTGAGCACATGTAGAAACTTCTGAGCTTGCCTTCAGAAAACATAGATATCCCTGAAGTTACAGGGTTGGGGAAAAGAAAATACAAGACTAAGATGCATAGGGAAAACTGTCTTAGGTACTCAGCTCCTGGTAATCAACCAAAGTATTGGATATGCATCAAACTAGAAAGAGTTGAAGGGACAAAAAGAGTGTCCAGAAGTTGCTGCTATACTTCAGGTCATCACAAGTGGTTCTCAGTTGTTTTTTGTTGTTGTTGTTTTCTTTTCCTTTTTTTTTTTTTTCTCTTTTCTTTCTGATTTTCATTTCATAAATACGAAATGTATGTAAACCATTGCAGAGCAGAATCCCAGCCCTTGCCCTGTGCAGTTAGGTCAGCATCAGAGTCCCTTTGTTGTCTGATGGCTTCTGCACAAAGCAACAGAGCAATCTCTTTTCCACCCTCCGAGTTCCCTACCACCTAGCCATTTGTACATATTTAAGATATGGCACTACCATGCTAAGCCAAACTCCCAGATAGAATGTACATCTCTTCCTCTGGGAAAAATATCTCCTCCCTTTGTGCAGATAACTGTGCGGATAACACTGAATGCTAAATAAAGAATGCACTCTGGAATACTGGTGGATAACAGAGTAAATTTCTGACCTATTGGTACTTCAGGATCCTTTATTCAAAGATCTAAAAACATTTTTCATAGAATTATCTGGAAATAGTCAATTATCTGATGAAATATAGCTAACAAAATGCACTATTCTGCTTTTTATTTTATTTGTTTTCATATGCATCATTTCATGCCTTTAGTTTTAATTCCCTGGCTTTTCAGAAATGGAATCGCACAAATATATCCTTCCCTTTATTTTCCTATAATAATATCACAGCCATTTTCTCTGGCTATTCTTAATCGCTTTGTTCTCTTCACGGCTTCTCCTAGTCTTAGAGAAGAAATATGTAAAAATAGGCCACAAGAAACTAGACACACTTGATATGCACAGTAAAAATAGAGCTCTTTAGCACCTGGCGTTCTTGAGAGTGTTAATGAAGCTGGCAAGATAAGCCATGCTTTGACCCAAAATAAAAAGCTAAGCCCTCAAAAGAAGGGTAAAGATAAATTTGAACTAACACAAAAAAATTCCATGGGCTCATGGCCTCTTGACCTCCTGCATGATGTGACCCCAGAACTCTGGACAAGTGCTACATGGACAAATAAGGAGGGATTGGACTTCCTTTTGAAGGCAAAGACAGTGAGGCAGGATCAGGGTGTACAGCATGAGAGCATATACCCATGGGAGGGAGTCTAGGAGGGCTCTCATCTCTGCAGGAGCATTCATGTAGGCAGGATATGCAGGAATAGGACACATAATACACATGAAAATATTAATTTCAATCTGCTAAAATCCCTGAGGTCAAGACACACATGTACCTTGGTGCTTGCAGTACCAGAAATGCTAGAAGTGGCTGGATGATAGATTAAAATAATAATAATAATAAAATAAAAATAAATAAATAAATAAAGAGGAAAGGAAAGCAAAGGAAAGGAAAGAGAGACTCAAACCAGCAAGCAAGCTGACAGTCTGCACTTGAAAGGCTTTTTCTGAAGCAACAAATAATTTCTTCAGGATAAATAAATGATTTGTGTTAAATTATAGATTTCATAAGGTACATTTAAAAGTGAAAACACACCAGAGTTCATGTTTAATTTCGCTATTGCAGATGTTCTGAAGAGATGTAAGCGGCAGTTTACCAAGTAGGAAATGTTGTAATACAAAAGATTAGATACAAAGAAAGGAAATTTATCAAGTAAGAGAATATGTTAGATGGAGGAATAAGGTCATTTTATTTTCCTTATTTCTAAAAAACAAACAGCTAGAATGATAGTTTTAAGCCAGTATCTTTGCTAGAGTACTGAGGTCCTAATCTTCTGGTGTTAGCAGAAATAAATGTATTTAAAAGCAAAACAGAGATACTTCTACACTTACAAAAATAATGCAAACTTAAGGTCATTATCTCCTCTTGCCTCTTCAATTTAATAAATCTTTTGTTGTTTTCATTCAGCATGGATTTAATTATAGCCACTCTCCTGGATAAAATTTACTTTGCAACCTCTTCTGAATCAAGACACTATCATAATTGTCTTTTATGAAAAAATTTTAACAATTATTTCAGCAACATTACATAGAAGATGGAGCAGAAAATAATATTTTGACTTCAAAACTGCATATGAAATTGTCAAGACACACATAAAAAGGGTAAGAGAAAAAAACATCATAGAGGTTTAGAGACACCCTGAGCAAACAATCCTGGTACACATTACCATGATTCCCAGGCTATGCAGTCCGTGTAACTATACCGCCCTGGGCAGGCTGTGGGAGACTGTCCACATTGAAGATGTCTGGCCAAGTAACAGAGAAAGCAGAGAGAAGTGCTCCAGAGAAAGAGGTGGAAAACAATGAACCAACTTACTTATTTGTATTTATATCTATACGTATAACTATAGCCAAATACAAATAAAGTTTTAGATAGGCTAGCAAATAAAATTTTGCATCTAATTGGCTAACTTGGGAAGTGAAGAAATTAAAATTGACATCCCTTAATGACATATGCCATCCATAAATTTTGTTGTATATTATTATGTAAAGAAATAACTTACATTTCAACTATTCCTGAAAATACGCGAAGTTAGATAACACAATTTGTCTGACATCTTTTTAAAAAGGTTACTGCAACAAATAACATATATATTATTTAGAACTATCATGTGTGACCGGAGAGAACCATGGAAACTAGAAAAACAGACATCCAACTGATTCAGCAACCCTCAAAACTGCAAAATATGGAAAAAATCATCAAAAACATTTTTGTCGATGAACTGAACATCTGGCAGTGAAACAAACAAACAAAAATTCTCCAAACATCAGCTCATTAAAATAGAGATGGAATGACAGAAAAAGTTCAAGAAGTTTCAACTGCCTTGGGCTCCCTGATAACTTTGTCCAAGATCCTAAGAAGATCTGGTTTAAACATTCAGGAAGTGTTTACTCTTAAGGTACCTTCCACAGTGTGACAAAACCTTGACTGAAAAAGACAATGCTTGTTGCAAACTCCAAGGGGAAGGCTGTCAACTCAGACATCGGAACACCAGTCTATGAGATTAAGATATAAACAGAGTAACAACAACAGCGTGAAATATTGTGAGCAGTGTGAAATACAGTGTGAAGTATTACACTCATTACGAAGCAGCATGCTTCAAAGCCTATCCCTTTATCAAGCCTCATCTGTAATTTGACAACAAATGGTCTTCTCTGAGGACACTGTTTCCTTTTGAAGAGACAGCATATTACAAGATCAATTTTCACTGAAATTCTGACATTAATAACATGATATTAAAATCAGATTATTCATAAAATACTAAAACAAGTTTCTTCACTGAAGCCTGGGTTCTTAAAGCAAATTTCCAAACCATTGTATATTGAATGGAAAACAGAACATCAACTGAATTTTGATAAATAATATTGTCTGGAAGAAAACCGGTATGTTTAGCTGTTAAGAACAAGGGTAAAATTATATAAATTTAGCGTAATAGACGGAGGAGCTCCAAGTAAGGGAGTCACTGAAGTGTAAAAAATTTGTTAAAAATGGAAGATATTAACAATTACTGAAAAGCGTAGCTTGAAAAGGTTATTTGAACCATTCTAAAAGAAAAATGTTATCCCTGACAATCACTAAGCTCATACAAATGCTTAGTGAATTATTTTATGATTGGCAATGAAAGCAAGTTGCATTTGCATTTGGAAGGCTGCCCTTATCCAAATCCAATTAGTCCATAGAAGATGTTCCTTTTCCCAGGTAGAAGTCATATTAAACCTGGTTATTTTCAATAACATATCCATTAATATATACATTGGCAGATAAGAAGAAATGTTCAGAAATGTTCTTTCCTATAGCCTTAAGTTTGTGTAATACAGGTAGTCTCATTATGGTAAATAAATCACTGGGTGCAGAATAAGGCCTGTGATGAAGTCCTCAGTATAAGAATGTACATTACATACAAGTTTGTTTCTTTTTTCACTTCCTTTATTTTTTAGTCAATATCTGTTAATACTTTGGGAACTACAGGAAATTTCTTCAAGAACTCCTGCTTACTCTTGCCTATCTCTACTTTTTCTTTTCTTTTTAATCTCTACCATTTATTTCATGTTCTTTCATCTCTTGTCCTGTGTTCTTACCATTGTAAATGGGAGAAATAGAAAGCCATGGGATTCTGTACACATCTATTTCTCCATTTGGCCTACATCTATTTTTGACATGACTTCACTGCTTCATTGTTTGAAATCCTGTGTAGTGTTCAACCCAGTCTTAGAGAGCTCTTGAGGCTCATGCTGAAAAACATTCTAAAGAAAATGTGTTAGCTTTTCAGGAATACTAGAACTCTCTGTACAATACTTCAAACAACTTTCCTTCTGTACTGTCCCTTACTGGGCTGTCTCATATCTGCACTGATGAATTCCTGCCTCGTTTTATTAGGTGTGGGCCTTCTAATATTCTGATATTGGTACTGCCATCCAAATAATCCTGTTTTGTTTTATCTATATACACATACACACACAGGCACATATATATAAATAATGATTAAAATGCACATACTTCCACAGGGCATACCCTCCTTAAAAATATATATATAAATAAATAAAAGCATGCAATTACAGAAAGTATAGTGATATGGATTTTAATGGACCCTGCAATAAGTTAGCACCAAGACACTTAAAATTACAATAATATTGATAAAACAGCAATAGAAAATGCTAGCAAATTACATGATTTCTTTTATGCTAAATTGAATTGAACTTCATTCAGGTTCTACATCTACCTACCCACAGTTTTTTCTAATAGTTTAGATCTGCACCTTGTTGCTAAAATGGGTGTCTTAAAAAAAATAATAAAATAAAATATATATACTCAAAGTCCAGCAGGTACAGCAGACAAGCTGGTTGGAGTTACCAACTCTAGAAAAATTCACAAATGCATCCAATGCCATCAGATAGCAAGACAGTTACAGTTTTCCAAATCCCATTTATCCATTGATGCAGGTTTTAAACAAGAAAAAATGTTTTTTCTAGTTATAATCCAGTTCCAGCAAGAATTAGTTAATACAAATTCTGTAATCTGCACTATGGAGAAGGTCAGACTGCATGATCACACTAAATCTCTTCAGCTTTAGGATCTGTGACGTATAAAATTGAGCCAGAGATCACTGAACAAATTTCATGTCCCATATAAATTCAAAAGTACTATCCTCTTTTTAGATCCCCTAAGCCTCATTCAACATATTCTGGTTTCTGGCCTTGCCCCTGAAGGCACCCTGCATGATCTAGCTAGGAAAGATGGTCTCCCAAGGGACGGGTTGCCTGCTTGCCACTTCCAGTAGCTCCAATGGAGCTGCAGAGGCTTAGAACAGGATCTGGCCATCAGCTGGAACAATTCAGTTGAACACTTCAGGCCTCAGCACTGCACTTTAGTGAAAATAGAATTGCAACAACTGCTTACACAAAGGTCAATTTCACTTGCAGGGAGTAACCGAAAATCATTATCGGAAGTTCTAGTTCAGCTAAAATATTAGTTCAAAATTTCAGCATTTGAGATGTCTGGGGTATTTGCATTGCTGTCTGCTTATAATGTGACCCTTGATCTGCCTATTTGTCTCAATGGCATTATCCTTTTATGCATTTCACCAGAATTGTTGAGGATAGCATAATCTACTCAATTACTTTATTTTTTGTAAAGCAAGCTCTTACTCATTTGATAACCTGCTCAATATCCAAAAATACATTCTGCTTTGTCTCCAGTTAGAGCAATTATCCCTGGTATACTTGAATCATTTTTCCTACTGATTATGCTTTAAGGCTTTCTTTCTTTTTTTTTTTTTTTTTTTCTTTTTCCCAGCATCATGCTAGCAACACTATTCAACTATTCGTGTGCTTGCTTTTTAGCTCATCAGCTTGCATTAGTTCTTTACACAGGCTACAATTTTACTTCCCTGAACACTACCTCAGAAGTCTCAAGCCAGTGAAAGCTATTAAAAACAAAATCAAAAAGTAAAACAGAGAGCAATGGAGAAAGGACCATGCATTATGGCACACTTATCCTTTAAGAACTTGGGGAGGTAACTGACCCAGCTCCATGATGGAATGACACACAGGAATATTATAAAATAAAATAAAATAAAATAAAATAAAATAAAATAAAATAAAATAAAATAAAATAAAATAAAATAAAATAAAATAAAATAAAATAAAATAAAATAAAATAAAATAAAATAAAATAAAATAAAATAAAATAAAATAAAATAAAATAAAATAAAATAAAATAAAATAAAATAAAATAAAATAAAATAAAAAAATCAGTCTCCAGCTGCTGGATATAATGGTCCCAGCCTAGAGTGAGCAGAGAAGGTGAGCACCATTTCTCTTGATCTGGAGCTAGCAAATACCTATTTAGAAGCCAGGCTAGGAAGAAGTGAGCGCTGAGGGACACTTTGGTCCAAACGTGACAAATAGGGCAAGACCCAAACACATACCAATTGTATCCCCATTTCCCTTCCACCTGTCCTCTGCCATCCTCCCAGACATCTCCAGGAGAAAGATGGGGATAAACCACTCTTGCATGACCTGCACCCACTGTTCAGGCCACAAAGCTCTTGCATGAAATCAAAACTAGCTCAAGGGCACTGAAGATAGCCTGGGGTTCCTGTGGTAGTTTATTTTTTGCTCAGTTACAAGGCTCTTCTCGTTCAATCTGTAAAATAAACTCTTAACAGACGCAGCTGTGGCAATCATTCCCTACCTGGCAGGTAGCAAGAACACACTACAGACTGGTTTACAGAACCAGACCACAACACTCTGCAATCTATAGTACTTATATTAGCAGTTACATGTCAACATTTCTCTCCTTAGTTTCCTGCTCAGAATTTAAAGTAAGCTCTAAGAAATCACAGGCTATGACCAAGTACATGATCTGCAATACTCTGCTCTGCCTACAGTTTCACATCAGATAGTTTAGAAGCTCTGATCCAGAAAGCCCACAGAAAAATCAAATGTATGAATATGCACAGAACTACACAATTTCAAAGTCCAAGAAGAACAATCCACTTCTAGAAATTAAGCTTAAACTTTGAAATAAAACAAAACAGTGCACTATTTTGTTCTAATACATATGCAGAAAAAAAAAATACCTGTGATCAAAGGGAAACAAAAACTACTGTAAGTTTTTCAAGCCCTGTCCTACATTCCAGTATGTAATTACATTAAAAGATAATAATTCCCAGTTTTCCAATTTATTTGCTACTGCATACCAAGACTGAACATATGACATTCTATTCCTTGTAACCCTTTGGAGAAAAACAGATAAATAATAGCAACAAACTTATTGCACACCACTCGATACTTCTTGGGTTGCAACTCATCATAGAAATTGTTAATGCAAAGCTTTTTTTTTTTTTTTTGCCTATGGACATAAGAAACAATCATTCATTTCACATAGGTATTTAAAATACACTGGAAAAGGGAACACAGGATTATGTCAATCTCCCACACAACATGCATTTAAAATGTGGCAATGAAGATCTTAGTGTCATTGGTATCCTGATTACACTAATATCATCCCTTTTCCATGTTAAAATGCCTAATAGCATATGAAACAGGTTAATGTTACTCCCATTCAAATGACAAATGCATAGGGCTGTAATACATGCTTGTGTCCCTTTTGCTTCTATTAAGTAACATGAGCTAAAAATAGAACCAGTCTCATGCTACTGACAGTTTTGTGGATCTTTAAGTCTTTTGATTTACTGCCCTTTCTTGTTTCTGCTTTTATCTTTCTCAGTATGATTTCTCCTAACTTGAGAAGTATTCTGAAGACATTTGATTTATGGAAATCAAAATTACGCAAAGGTTCCCAAAACCAAAATAAATAAGTAAACAAGCAGAATATTTATTGGTCTGGATAGCATTTAATAAAAATAAAAATAAATAAAAACAAATAATAATAAAAAACACACTTGCAGCTGAAATAAATTAATTAATAAGCCAAGAATGCTGACCTCAATCATTCTGATCTAATTAAAGAAAATGGGTTAGAAAAGCAGTTTTACCACAAACCCACTAGTATCCTTGTCTTTTAAAAGACACGTTTTGCTCATTCTACAATAAAATGCATGTTTCTTCAAAATTCCAATAAAAATAAATATTTTTAGTCATATTTTACTCATGAAAAATGTTTGATATAAAAGCAATTGCCCTGTGTGGAATATGTATATTTTAAAGGAAAAGCCTTTATATTAGCAGACTTGCAAAAAAAAAAAAAAAAAAAAAAAAAAGAAAATCCATGCAAAAGCACAGGCAAACCATCACATACACATATCTCTGCATAATTATAGAGGAATACAGGAACTCTGACTTGAAACCTAGCAACAGTATCCAAGTATTAGTTAGTCTGCTAATCAACTACCAAAACTCACACACCAGCTCAATGTGTTTCATTTTTCAAAAGCAAAAAGCAAACAAAAATAAAGCAAAAGAATCCTATTGCTTCTAGCATCAGCGCTGCTGAAGGACAAGATGTACAGTATAAAACGAACCTTGTTCACTTGAAGAAGAACAACCCATGTCATTTAATCCATCTGAAAATTCATCTCATCACAAAGAACCAAGGCAAAAGACATTAAAAATAGGCTATCCAAGTCAAAGGATTATCAGCTTGCAACATACTTAATATCTGCATATCTGTACCTAATGAAAGCTTCAATATTACATATATGATTGGTTTTTGTACCTCCATCCTATAGAAGCCATAGTAAATTCTGTATAGCAAATGCTTCCTAAATCTGCTGTGCTCATTTACTCACAGACAGCTGCAGGCTGGATGAAAACAATCAGGGATTAACTTTTCTATTCATCACATCTTTTAATCCATTACTTTCTCTTAGTTTACAATAAATAAATGCATGAAGTTAAATAAATTATAAATGTACTGTAAATAGGTGAAATAATTTTTTTTAAAAAAGGAAGTTTAAAAAGGGACATTATTTTTTTTCAATGGTGTGGTACTGCCATGCAGTACATGAGGAGTGTATGTCGTGTCTTCCTGGGTGCAGCAAAGAATAGTCACTTTGCTCCAAGATACTTCTGGGTTTCCAAGACTTTCATAATAAGTGATGATTAGAATAAGCTGCTTTGACATTGTTATTATTCCTTACGTAACTAATTTAGGGGCTTGATTAATTGAAATAATCTGAGAAGCCATACTAAGTATTTCACACTGCTTGTAAAGCAAGTTTCTAAGTACCTTATGGTAATAGGTTTTCTTGCTTTATGAAAAATACTATTTTCATTTGTTTCAAATAGGATTAATTTAAAAAATGATAGGACAATTTACATTCAACTTTGGCATGTCTGTCAAAAAACAACAAAGGGATCCATTGATGTTTAGAACTTCATAAAAGAAATAAATACAATTAAATCTGTATCTATTTTTAAATCTCTTACTGATATCCCTTTTCCCTCTCTTTGAAAACCTTTCTTTTTATATATGTTTTGGTCTTGCAAATCAGCACCATCTCCATCAAACAAGACTGATGTAAACATTCCCTATTAACGACAGCAAGGTGTCCATTACTGTACTAAGCTACAGGAATTGTTTGCAAGGCTTTTTTCTCCATTTGTTTCTCAAAATTGCAGCACCAAGTCAAAAACAGTTATCTGCGCTGAATAGTTTTCATGCCACAGTTTCAACAGACTGCTCACCCAGATACCTAATGTAAAGATTAAGTGGCAGCTGATGGTGGGAAGAGCCGCAAGGTAAGAAAGAAACAACTTGCTGATAGAAGAGAGAGCATGTGTGAGAGAACCCACACAATGTTGAGCATTCTGAGGAAAAGGTCAGTTTTTTTTAATAGGACAGAATAGCTAACAGATTTCATGTTGGTACCATGGCTGCACCCACCCATGGCAAGAATGTGATGGACATCAGGCTTTCTCCAGACTGAAGGAATGATGGAGAGAGGGAGGAGGGGTGAAGGGAGGGAAGGATGGAGGGAAAACAATCGTGGCACATGCTCTTCAACAACAGTGGTGGTGCTTAAAGCTGTCTCAGTGTATGTCTACCAGCTCTGACCTCTCCTGATAGTTTTGAAACCCTGAATAACTTTATCTGTCTTTAAACACCCACAGCTTAGCCAACTGAATGGTCTCTATAGCAAAATTTTATGTAGCTGAAAACTTTCCCGGCAAAATGTCCTCTCCCCAGATTTACTGGATATTCCTTGGATAAATCAGGTTGCCAATGGCACATCCATACCCTGTTCTGGATAAAACCATTATTTCATTTGCTTCTATAAAACGAAAATGGACATAATTCGTCTCTCTAACTAAAAGTATATGCTCATATTGGCCCTCGGTCGATGCTTTAATCTGGCAAGATCTAAGTGATACAAACAGCCATTACACACCTTAGAGCATCCCCCTCTTTCAGTCAGATGTCACATTACTTTAGTAACATGGGTCATCATTTTTGCCTTTTATGACTTTTAATAGATATCATTACATTTTCTTCTTTTTACAGTATAGAGTCAAGTCTTATGATTATTATATAAACAGAAAAGCTTATTTTATATTTGTTTGTTCATAATTTCGACATATTTGTCTAATAGAAGTGCTTCATAATTAAATAAAAAGGAAGGGCAATCTCTGTACAAAATGATTTGTATCTGAGATTTTTGAATTTTTAGAGGAGCAAAGATTTAGTAGTTCTGCTGTAAATTAATATTTTCTACTGCTAGAGGATACCCTGGTCATTTTTCACTTGAGCTGCTTCTCTATCATCTTCAACAATGAGGACAGGCTTAGCACTACAATTTGGCACAGATCCAGGCCAGGAAAAAGAGAGGGGAAAAAGAAAAGAGGAAAAAAAAAAGTCTCCCTTTAAGACACGCAGTTCAGCCTCTTCTTGAGGCTGAACAATCCTAGACTTTGTGTATGGCTTAAAATAGTATCCTACTCTAAAAGCCAATGAAATATAATTGTCAGACAAAGGTGGAATAGATAATGAGTGATAGACCCAGCACTTAAGCATGCAAATGTATTTATGTAGAGCTCTTGTGGACTAGTGCATTGAGATGTAGTGCTCCTGCTGCTGGCACGCTGCAGCCTCATCCCATTACTGCATAGGCAGCAGTCTCCTCCTCCTGTGGAAAGGCTGAGCTATGATCTCTGCCACTGAACAAAGCAGCTCATTCATGGCGATGCATGGCACAGGACCATGAATCATAAGCATTACATTACTGCTGTTAGATTCTTATAATTGCAGTTTTGGCAACAACACTCGAAACAGCTTTGTGACTACTGACAAACTGGAAGACACCCACATAATACCTTCTGCATTGAAAGTACAAGTGACTTCCTACTGCAATAGCTTGGGACAACAAAATTATCTAAGAATAATGTTAATTAGCGCATGTCAAAACAGATGGACATTGATAATGTAGTTCCTCACTGTGTAAGATTAGAGATTTCTAGCAAATATTATTTTCTAAATTTCAGATACTTCAGTTTGAGAAATGTAAAAATTTGTTTCTGTCAACAAATGAAAAAATAACTGTTCTTGAAACTACTAAGTTAGGTCCAGTTTCCAGCTACTCTAGGCAGTTAAAATTTTCCCATATTCAAGATGACATACTTAGGAAATCAGATAGGTTCATTCTGAAAAAAAAAATATTATTGCTATTTCTATTAATTTGTTGCATAATAGGCTTCCATTTTAAAAGTATTTATTGTTAAAGATACTGTATGACAATCACTAAAAGTCAAAATATTAGGTCAGAAATCTTCCAAGAGCAATGTGGACGTTCTTTCCAATACATCACCAACCCCTCTGCCAACAAATGCTTTTGTGAATAATCACAAATATCATCAACAATCTTAGTATTAAATGATTGAACACCACATCATCTACCATCTAAAACTTCCATAGGAAAAGGGACACACACAAAGTTGTATATATTCCAAGAATTTCCCAAAGTTGTAGCTTATTGATTATTAAATAGGTCTAAAATAACAATGAGGCTTTATAAACTCATTTAATATAAAAATTAA
This sequence comes from Aythya fuligula, assembly GCF_009819795.1. Classification (NCBI taxonomy): domain Eukaryota; kingdom Metazoa; phylum Chordata; class Aves; order Anseriformes; family Anatidae; genus Aythya; species Aythya fuligula. The sequence goes on from NC_045563.1 coordinate 48,120,117, forward strand.
CCTAACCAAAAATACACTTTCTGAAAGTGCATTTAATAAAAGATGGAAGTTTAGGATACTTCTCTAGCTCTTGGCTATTTCTTGCCACTCTGTTGCCTCTGTGATCTAAGAAGGTGCATTAATCAAAAGTTGTATGTTGGAATACATCCAAAACTACAGGAATATAGCAGATAACCAGACAAGTAAGGTAAGTAAACATCAAGTTTTTGAAGTTTAAGTGCTGAACATTGTTTTGCACATTCTTCATCATGCTAGCTATCAGGTTTTCTGCTCAGGATATTGTTCTGTGATTCATTTATTTTTAGTTTGGGAAACATTCAAGAAATAGATATTTTGATGCATTCAATTCTGCCTAAAGCAACAGCCATGTGGTTAACATTTCTTTCCTGAACTAATTCTCATCCATCTACTTTTTAACTACATTCCAATTTCTCTCATACATCAATAAAACTTGGAAATGGCACCCGTCAGGGGGAAGGAAAAGCAGTGAAGAACTGAACAGTCAGAGAAGCAATGACTTCAATGTCAATATGGCTTCATGTAATCCAATTTAGAGGCTACAGTCAATAAGTGTACTGTGAGCGTTACTTACATTTTAGAGTTATCTATGCCAAAAGTGTACACATAGTTAACACCAGCAAGTCATTCCTTCACTAGACTTTTTTTTTTTCCTTGTACATAACTATTTTTAAGAAAAAAAATTCATTTAGAAAAACAAAACGCAATACTTTGCATTGTCTACTTGCAGCACTTTTTCTGCACTGGCTGTACAGGCAAGCCAAAGAACCAAGAACTAGCACAGCAGAAATAATGAGGACCATTCGAATCTAAGCAATCTTCTCCTTTCATTTCAAGATCATCAAAAAGTTTTTAAAATCATTAGCCATATGTAAATATAAACAAGAAGATTCTTACCATATTAGGAATAGCTGGTTCATTTCTAAGTTAACTGTTTACATCAGACTATTTATAAATACAGAAGGAAGATGTCTTATATGGAAAGGAACTATCCCACTATGTCAGGTAAAAATCTTACAAACTCACTATGAATTGCAGAAACATAACTTCTACACAAAACTTTTATGCAATTTCCTCAGTTCTCTCAAAGTATACTGGAAAGAATTAAAAGTATCACGATGCTACTAGAATTCACATTATTGTGCCAAATTTTAAACTATATCCCTGCAGAGCATGTGGAACAAGGCAGGGAAAGAGAAGAGAGACCTTAATCTAGAACAGATCTTTACAGCCCCATGTTGTATGTGAGCTGACCTAGTTTTCCACATAAATTAAACACTATCAAGTCTTAGACATACATCATCGAGTTAAATTGGTACAGACAACTATACAGACCCTCCTACTTCACAATAAATGCCTTTTTTTAGAGCAACTTCAAGATGTTCCTATAGAGTTTTATTTGACTTCAGTTAAAGGATTTAAATTCATTTTAATTAAACTGGGTTAGAAATTGCTTTATTGAAATTTTTGTTTTAATGGCAAAATACACTCTGTAAAAAGTTCTTTAAATAAACTTAAGGATTTGTTGTTGTTGTTGTTGTTAATAGACATTAATGCCTGTCATTTGGAACTGCTCTAGATTTAATCCAGTCTCACTGAGGGGAACAGATTTTATAGATAATTTCTGCCATGTATGTTTTCAATTCTAGAGAAGCATCTTAATCTTCTTCTGACCAATTATTTGTACTTAAGAGCTTCTCTGGGACGATGCAAAAGTTCAAAACAGCTTGCAGGAGCCCATTTAGCTCTGCTTCATATGGACACATGTATTTAATCTGTCAGAAACTGGCTAATTCATACTCATGAAACACCTATGACATGCATTATTTCAAATTTACCTCAAAATTACTTTTTTTTTTTTCCAGAGCATATTTTGAAAACATTTAATCTTTTTCTCCTGCCTGCATTATTTTTAAGGAAAAGTTACTTTTAAAATCTCCCTGAAACAATACTGTTGCTAGCCCCGTAATCATATCACACACTGAATGACATTTAAATTCTTTATAAAAACGTATAACATTTCCAGCATTTGCAAATATTTTGCTTACCAATATCAGCTTCCCTGTGGTTCTTGATATATTCAGCAAGCTCAAAATTTCCCGCTATTATAGCCACCTGAAGGATTGCAAAAATAGCTACAATTAATATATTGTCATAAATTAAGTATAAAAATATGTACGTTACATTATTTACAAACAACACACATATATTTTCATTTTGCAGAATGGAGTAATTGTTTGTTTCTTGGACATTTCCACTTCCATTCTGCTACTACTGTACGCAATACATTTCTGAAGCAATGCTAAGAAATTATATCACAACCTACCAAAAGCAGCACAACAAGTCCCCCAGTTACCCATTTGCTAAGGCTGCTGTTCTCATGGATGTCTCAGGTGACCACTAGAACAGCTGTGGAGACTTTCATGTGGTGGCAGTCAAAATCAACAGTGAACATTAAATACAGCATTTCCAGCACTCTCAGCACTATACTGATGCGTGGAGAATTGTACAATGGCAGGCTCTGATATGTTTAAGATATTTTTTTTCCTTTAATTACTTCTACCTTGCTCCTTACCTGAACAATGAAACAGGAGCTGCAGTGCAATGTACATGGGATAATCAGGAAGGAAATACCAAAAACTACAAGTAGACAGGTATCACCAAGACAGCAAAGATGACTGCAAAGGAGAAACTGCAAAAGTCTACACATAGATTTTAAAGTATTTTAATAACTGTACATCTAAAATAATCATTTTATTTTTCATGTATTTCCTGACTGCCAAAAACAGATGTGTAACTGTCTATTCCAAGTTCTCATCTAAATGAACTCAAAAAGAGAAACATCTCTAGTGGGTATGAGGAAGGTGATTTGCTTATACTCTTTCTGTCTCCTCCTTTTTTCTCCTCCTTCTCCTATTTTTCCCTGAATATTCAACAGTTCATTTTTCTGCATCCATTTTGCAACTTTCTTTCCACCCAGTCTCACTGTGGCGTTCCTAATGTTGGTAATAGGGATAAACCGGGCTCACCTTTCTCACTGAGCTTCTGCATAAACAGGGTTCAGGCAAAACCAAAAACAAATGAAAAAAAAAAAAAAAAAAAAAAAAAAAAAAGGAAAAAAAACAAACAAACAAAAAAAAACACCTTATTTAAGGACTCACCTGGATATAGGGCTACTGTCAATCATGAGAAATGATAGAAAATCTCATGAAAATTCTGAACTCATTACCATGAAAGATTATCTGCTCATCTGAACCACACCACAAATCTCAGGGATGAAGAATAATAAAAAGGAAGAAATGTTCTTAGGGAGGTGTATGAGGTACAGTTAACATCAGTAATATTTTTGTTTATCAAGTTTTATTTTGTTTATCAAGTTTATTTTTGCTCTCACTGCAGCAAATTTCTTTGAAGGGCCAATTCTATTTACTATTAACTGAAACAAAATAATTTCAAAGTCCTCAAAAATGAAGACTATATACAAGCAACAGGATACAGACAGAAAATATTGACTATTATGTATGTAAGAGTTTCCAAATCTGCTTTAAATGGTAGACTTGGTCCTGTTCAGTACATCTATTTCATTTAAAATAAAAATACTTCCTCATATTTTCTTTGCTGACTATTTACACTATGCCTCATTGTGCCATTAGTGCATCTTCTGCAGACCTCAGAGTGGATTTATATATATCCTACTGCAGTGTTGGAACAGGTCTCATTAAAATGCAGTCCTACAAGGACTATTAGCTGCAGGAATGGGTAACTCTCTTAGAAAAGTGAACTCACTGCAAAACTTATAAATAAAAATAGATGGGGATTGATGACAGTCAGATTATTATGTTATTCTCCACTTTACAGTCTTTCTGGTGAGCTTGTTTTAAAACATTTATTTAGATCTGAAACTCCCATTGTATGGGAGTCCTTATGACTCAAGCCATTTCACATGAAACCTTTCTGTATGCAGTCCTAGAAATCTTTGCAAAAGGACACAGATCCAAATAAATGTTTTCAAATACAGTGGAGTAATCTCTGATTTATCTCTTGGTCCTAAGCAATCAGAAGCTGGTCTAAGGAGAGACAGGCTGATTTAGTTCAGACTGTAAAGTCTACTCGCTAGTAAAGTACAAGCAAGCCTTCAAAAAAATTACCATGTTTTAAGAATAATACAGTATTAGAATGACTTTCCTTTTTTTTTTTTTTTTTTTAAGCTCTATTTGGTAACAGTTGAACATAGCATTTATCATTTTTATGTCCTGAATCCAAGGTGTCTGTCCCCCCCCCCCCCCCCCCCCCCCCGCCTTTTTATATTACTGCTTTCAGGTTCTGATGTTTTTCTCTGTGAGTTTTTTATTTTGTTACAAAATTCTATCCAACATAACAGGTAAATATAACAATTAAGTTTGTTTCTCATTTCAAGGGCATATATGACAGCACAAACTCTATTCCATATTTAAACAGTTCCTAGCAGTTATACGTAATAGGTATATGTTTGTTTTAAAATAATCTTCAGTAGACAGCTATGAGTGAAGCATGTGCAATATAATAATTTTCGTCTTTTAAATAATTGACCCACATACAATACCACTACACTTACCAGTGATAATCATGTAATTATTTTCTGATTACAATATAAAAAGCAAGAAAATGTTTTGCTTTGGGCACTTCTCAGTTGTGTTACATCTAATGATGGAGTCTTGCAAGCAAAATGCATTAGTGTGAATCAATAATGCTGGTTCTAATCAATCCCACTTCTGTTTCAAGACTGCAGTTGACTCAGAGGTATCATAAGATTTCTGTATGGCATAATATCTACAAAGATCAGGGAGGTCAGACAGAGTTAGATTGATATGGTGGAGCATTGCCACCTCATCACCAATAGCAATAATTATCCATCTGAAAATTACTACTTTAACCATTAGTCAGAACACCTTTATTCCAGGAACTACTCATGAAAAAAATCTGCTTCTCAGCATGGATAATGTATCAGAATCTGGCCCCCAGCCTTCACTGCCCAGCTTCTAAAGTGTAACTCATGATTCTCCTTGGCCAATGGCACTGTGTAAGTAACAATAAAGTTGTTCAACAACACCCGTTTAACCTCACATTCTGCAGCCTGCCACATAAAAGCAACATTTGTGTACACATAAGGGGTGTCTTTACATTTTAAGCAAGCAATAGTACCTTTCATCAGCATGCAAAATTCAAGCAGGGAATTCAGCAGTGACAGGCAGCTTGCTAGACAGCCGCCATGTTACTCAAATGAAAGAATTTTTGATACAGAGAAGATTTTAAAACTCAAGTATAAACATGCTGTTCAAGTGATAATCACATTTTATTGCTTGAAAAAAAAAAAGATAGTACCGGATAGCTGACAGACAGCTTGACAGAGAATTGTTTCTGAATCAAGCAGTAGATTCAGCAAGCTCTAGGTATCATCTCTTTCAATTCAATTTCTTTCAATTCAGTAAAAACACGATGTAAAATTCTAACAGCAAAAATGAAGGCAAGTATGTTAAGATCTAAAGAAAGCAAGAAAAAGTAAAAAAGTACAAATATTTCTTGGCATAATGTCAATGTACTTCACTTGAATTTGATGGGTAAAGAGTGTGGGAGAAAGTGACGTCAGTGAAAAAGCTGAAAGATACAAAATTATATTCATTCAATTTTTACAGTTGCAAACTATAAAACACAGCAGTCAACACCTCTTTCCTACCAAAATTTGTCTTGAACCAAAGTTCTAGTTTGGTTCACAAGCCTGCTAATGTGAATTCATTAGGACAAGAGAATGGTCTTTGCAAGATTAAAGCAAAGGGCTTCAACCAGTTCAAACTGAATCCAAATTAAAGTGGTGCAATACCTTCCTTTGATGAAGACAAAAACTAGAGTGGAAAGTAATTGAGAATCTGAAATGGTACTGAATTGTGTTGTACTTTAAAACAAAAATAGTAATGTAACTTTATGAAAAATAATGGAGTTTGATATTCTACATCCTTGATAACTGACGTTTTCAGATAGTCTTATTTTGCTTGCAAGGATGTTCTGCAGTCAAGTGCTAGATTTCTACTTGGCAAGAAATGGCAGGGAAGAAGGTTTTGTTTGCTTTTTGAGGGTCACAAAACTTCTCAGCAGTGAAAAGGAAGCACAAGCAGCACAACTACTGAGAAAGTTTCTTACAATTCCAGTGGGAATTGGATTGTAGTCATCAAAATGCATCACATGCATGTTTCCAGACATGAAATATTACCATGAAAGCCTGGAGCTAGCACTTTATAACTAGAGGCTATCTACAGGTTCAGTTATGCTGAAGCTTCAAAAATTGCAGCTTTTTAAAAACAGCATATACAGCAGTCTTACGATATTTCAGGTTCATGTCCTCAGTAAAATTATCCTGCAAAACTTGATAAAGCCTGGTTACTGCATTTTCTCAAAAAGTCACTCATCTACAATTTTCACTAAAATCTGTATTTTTTGCCCTATTTTTAAAGTGTATATTTACTTTGCATTGGCTCTAGACTCGGAAAGACTGCACCTGCAGCATCCCAGCATGGTGTCAATCAAAGTCCAGTTGAAAAGCACAACTAAGTAGTTCAAGTGCAGTGCTTTCAGATCCAAAGTAGGATCTTGTATCTGCTGCACTGACATTTGGTTGGGATCTCTGCCACATACTCAGCTGTACAACAGATATAACAGAAACTCTCTTGGTTTTCATATCATGATTAGAGGCAATCTTATATGAAAGACAGTAACCAAAGTGAACCATTTATCAGCTCCCTGCCTTCCAAGTTTAACCTACCACAGTAAGAATGTTGATATAGACACCTAATTATTTACTAACTACATTTGATTACATACACGGCTAACCTGAATAAGTACATACATTTACAACAGGGAAGTGAGCAGAAACTAACAGTAAGCCTCAAGACCTATCTGAGTAGGAGGTAACTCACAACAAAATAAAGTAGGGCAAACCCATGCAGATAGAATGGCAGTATCATCTACTTCCACGATGCCCTGTCTTCATAATGTCACCCTAACAAAATGTTAATGGAGTCACTGAAACAGGTCATAGCAGAGTTGCACTCAGATGGCTGTGAAGCACCAGGCCATGGAGTTTGTGACCCCCTGGGCAAGGCAGCCAAGCGGAGCTGAGAGTCGGCTGTTACTGTCAGGGTATGCAGAGCAGAGCGTGACCAGCAGCTGTGTGTTTACACTGATATTTGCTTTGCCTTGGGAGAAGCAAAGCTTGTTACAGTACCCCATCGTCTCTCTGTCTCACAAACAGATGTTTCTTTTCAAACCCAACCGGTTACAGTGGCTTACTGTTCGTCATGCCAGGCAATCCCAGATGCTCTGTCACCAATTCAGTGAAGATGGGGATGATTTTAATCCACACGTGGCTAGTTGCTATGGATGGTAACTAAGTGGCAGCTCAGTGAAGCAGAAACTTGAATGAATGAAGTATCTGCAATGCTTAGGCTGGGCTAGGGGACCAGGCAGAGGACAAGGGCACTCTGCAACTGCTGCTCCACACAAGGACCACGCAACTGGACAAGGAGCACAAGACTAACTGTTGGACAACTCCTGGCACAGCATTATTCTCATCTTCTGGTTTTCTGGTATTTACAGCGAGGAACATTCCCTCTGGAGACAGGCAGTTTTAAGGTTGGCTTTCAGAAGTCAAGATTAAAGATTCAAGGCATATGGTTAATTCTGCTTTCTTGACTCATTTTCCCCAAAGAAATCTTGGGAAATGAAGGCAAATAAGACTACTTCATGTATACATTGGAGACTGACAGATGCCCAGTGACAGATTCTCCCATTGACAGGAGAAAGATTCATAAATGTTTTCAGACACTGGACTAGATAGAAGTAGCAGTACTGTCTAACAGAAGTTTCCCTTTTCAGCCTTGTAAGTGCAGTTGTCAATATATCAATTACACACCCTCAAGCATTTAGATTAAGCATTTAGATTTTTGGAATTGTGATTAATGCAGTGTTTTTGTTCCTTTCGGGAAACTGGAAATTACATATACACTTTACCTGTCACCAACCTTTCACAATTGATTTTTTCTGCTCTTGAAATGTATCACAGGTAGAGATTATATTAAATTAGTATAAGATCGTTGTAGCCTCTTAGCAAATACGATTTTAGAGGTTAGTCCCTGAAAGGCAACTGCCGTGATTAAATCACATTATTACTGTTTGGAACAAACTGCTCCCCACAATAAGAAAAAAAAAAAAAGGAAACTAAAAGAGAAACTGAAGTTGTCCCCTCTTAAGCCCAGCCAATGAACTTTGACAAAATTTCTACATGGAAATAAGGACTGTATCTCATGGTTCATTAATGTTTCACTGTCAATCAAGGCTGCTGAACTTCCTTCTGCACATGCTTAAATTTCAGACCAGGCAAGACATAAAGCTTTAAAATGCTCTGCCTAAATGGAGAACGGAGGAAGCTGTTTGGGCTGCAGCTGCAATTCACAATAAGCAGTTCACGATGAAACAGCCAGCACACCCTACCTGCTTTTTCTCCCCCTTCTCTTTTTTTCCAGACAATTTCACTTTTCTGATGAAAGTACATTTCATTATTCTTCCCTTCAGGGCTGATGTTTCACCCTTGCATTGTCTCTGCTATCCAGCAGTGCTTGCAAAATGATGGTCTTTCAAGCAAGCTTGAAATAGCAATGAGCTCAGGTATGGTACTATACATTAAAGGAGACAGCTTTATCCCAGGACAAAAAGTGACTTTACTCATTCTCAGGCAAGCAGAGGAAACAGATACAACTTCTCTGAGTCTTATATACACTGCGTTGTTCGTATGCCTAGGAAGAACTGGAAGAAAAAGATGATAGAACCCTGCACCCTGATAGAACCTTATGGAGAGTGACCATAAGATTCTCCAGAAATTGTTTTCCACTCAAGTTATAGACTTATAAAATTATAATTTATTTAATATACTACAAAGCACTACAGTATGGTGAAAATAGAAGAAGAAACTCCATTCAGACAGCCATCATCATTATGCAATAGGATTCACAACCAATGAAGACGGGTGAGAAATTATCACAAGGAAGGAACAGTTGGGGTCACTTCCTTAACAAAGAGGCTGCCTGGATAGCTCTTCCATGTGTCTTAATTGTGACATGATTTATTAACATTAAAAATATCAGAAATTTTATAATTTTTAATGAGCATAAACTACCAGATTGAAAAAAAAAAATAAAAAAAAAAAGCCAACAACTCGCTCAGCAGTTAAAATATCAAATAAGGTGTAATAACCCAACAGCATGATGACCTCTGAACCATTCTGTTATAATTGTAATCTTTGGACACAGACATCTTTTTAATTTGATATGAAAATATAACGGTGCTTACCGTGGAGCAATGAAAAAGCAATGTAGTTCAATGTATTTCTATCATGTCCACCTGAAAGAAAAGCCCTTCCCAATAAAACTAAGAGGTAAAGGCTTTTCAGAGTCTAAAGCCACTTTGAAATCTGCCACTTTGCACTATCAAGTATGCAGTATTCATCCACAAGGACGTTAGAAAGTTAAATTTAGGTTAAGTGTGATGCCCTTCCTCTCATGTATGAGTGTGTATGTCCAGGCTGCACATAGCACAATGAGGTTACATTCCTGATAAACAGTGACACAAAAATCGTATAGTACCCACTGCAGACTCAGAAAAAAATCTTAAATTGATATGCGTTAGTTACTCTCACATATGAGCAGCATGTAGATTTTAAAACTCTCTTCAGTGGTACAGATGGAGTTTGGTTTGGAAAAGCATGAAGCAATCTGCGTTCTGAATTTCTTTTACATAGGTGTGGGAGAAAAACGTACTTATCAAGCATTACTGGTTTCTTGCCCAATTTCAAAGAGCTTTTAAAAATAATTGAATAATAAATTATATAAATATAAAAACATATTTAAAACTAATTCTCCTTTGGAAGCAGATTTTCATGTAATATCTTAGCAAAATATAACAGTTTTAGTTATTTTCAATTAAAGAAGACATTAGGAATTCCAATAAAGCAAAAATTGTATTTTCTGAACCAGCTGGAAAATTCTGTGCAGTTACAATAACCATATAGTCTCAAATACAAATGCTGAATAATCATGAATTCTGCAATTTACATCCCAAAAGCAAAGGACAAAGCAGCATCCTACATTTTGCAGTAATATAGATTACAGTTGATTCTTGAGTTTGAGGCTATAATATTTTAAAATAAAACTTATTTTTTTAATTCATCTTGTTATACAATAAAACCAAATACTTTATTAATATACTATTAATATCACTATATCACGTTCTTTTTCTAATAGCTCTCTTGAATACATATAAAATGGATGATAAGAAACAGAACCTCAAAAAGATATATATGCTTACACTATGGAGACATATTTTTTTCATTTCCACTCCAAAACTTTTTATTAAAAGTAATCAGTTTTGAAGTTGAGATATAATAAATATAATTAGAAATATGTCAGAAGTACATTACTACTTTGAGAATTTTATAATTGTGTAATATTTTGTATAGATAAGGTAATAATATTTTTCTGAGACTATGTGAGTTGTAAAAGGTTTTACTCGAATTGAGAAAGTTTTAAAATATTGGAATTTGAAGTTTTATTTCAGATATAACACTGTTTTCAAGTTTCAGTAAAACTCGTTGAAATAAGATGTGTAAGATACATATAGAATAAGCAAAGCAGAAAAATTTAATATTATTTTCGTTAAATAGTAGTCAGTAAAGATTTATATTAAGTGCAGGAATAGCCTACATCTCTGCCAGGACAATAAAAAGCTGGCAGTTTTTTCTAAAATTACTCTATAGTAATGTCATTAAAGAATATAAATAAAAAATTGTACTCAGCATTTTCATACATGCTTTTTTCCTGGACAGAAAATAATTCTTAACTGTTGTAATTATATAATGTAATACAAGACCAATAATTTCCATTTTGAAAGGAACTAACTTTGTATATTAGTATATCTCTTGTCCAGTAGATGGCAAAGTATCAGCAACAGTCACCTTCAATTTTCTTGAAATTTGCTTAATTTAAGCCCCAAAGTACAGTATTATTTTTTTTTTCCTTCTAGCTTCTGCTTTCTATTTCATTGGATAGCAGGATTAGCTTTACCTTTTGGATGTTTTCTGTATATTATCTGCTTGAAAGACAATTTCATCTTCATCAGCTCTTGATACAACAAAGCACAATAATGTTACTATCCTTTAAATAGTCCTTTGAAGACAGTTTCTTCACCACTGAAATTTTTTTCTCCAAAAGCATGCTGCTGCTACTGTTCCCAAATTTGCCAGCACATGTTAGCATACTGTGTACAAAAATCTCTTAGCAACAATATCTTAGTGTCTAACATTTTCCTTCTTCCAACTATGATTCATGGAGCCATCTGTAGTCAGATATTGACATGCAGTATCTTAAAATAGATACCTTGCATTTGCTTAACAACTAGTTTTAGCAGCTGAAAATATAAATTATGGGAAAGGGCCAATATTTCTTTGAGGCTCTTCATCATTCCCTTGATCATTTTACCACTGTTTAAGCAAGGATTTGCCACGATCACATCGCCTCAGTATTAAGGTCACAGCATTGTGCTTTCCATAGCACAGCAGCATGAAGTTCTGCTGTGCTGGGTGCAGTCCTTTACATACGCCCTCAAAGCTCTCTATGTAGCAGCCTGGGCGAGAGCCACCTGGTGACCTGACTCTGTTAATATTAATCAAAGACAAGACTTTAAAACTGTAAAGTATTGCTACATTAAGATCTAAGCATTTTATTTTTTTTTAATAGTCTTGGAACCTAAGCTTCACGGAAAGTGTCCCACAACAGGTGGAACAAGCTCAGCATCCCACTGGGCAATAACAAAAAGACTTTTGCAGCATCAGTACTGTAGGGAATGCAAAGATGTCCTGAAGCTCACTAAGGGAATGCAATAAAGATTACAACCACAGCTTCCTGAGCAGTGCTTTTACTTCCTAAAATTCTTAGAAAGTGTGTTTGTTTTTTTGTTTGTTTGTTTGTTTGGTTTTTTTTAGAAGAGAAAGCATCTTGTTTTCAGCTACAGCAAATTGCAAGAATTATCTATCAGTAGATAAAGATTTTGCAGTTATTTGTTGCAATGCAGTGTGCAATTTCATATAACTTAAAATAATTGTACGGTGCTAAAATCAAGTAATGCTAATTTAATTTAATTATATTAAATGGAGAAGATCATATAGAAAGAATTGGTAGCATGGGTTTGAGCAAAAATCTTGAGCAAAATGTGAGGAATACAATTCCATGCCAGGGAAATGAGAGTATTAACAACTTCAAGGAACTAGGATTTTACCATAAAGATTTTTGTGTAACTGAAATTTAAAAAACAATCAAACATTCAGTTATACAACAATGGGCATCCAAATACATATGTACTAAAGTGAGTATTATCAAAAACGTACACTGCAAGCATAACATTCTCAGTACATTTTCATTGCTAAAGTTCTGGGTTTGCTTGCAGATTTTACAGTCCCTCTGGGTCTTCGGTAATTCACTCGTGAATTATCATGAGCCATGAAACACTGCCAGAGTTGACAAGCACAGTGAATTCAAGTCAAAATTAAAAGAAGGCTATTACACTAACCAACCTTCCTTTGGTCTTTCTTTCTCCTGCGGTGCTGTCTTAGCTAGGGCTCTATACCGGCTGGACGTCTAAAGTGCCTTTAGGCAGCCAAGCTCATTTTCAAGTAACCTTAATATGATTTAAAAAGTAGAATGTGTATTTTACTGTACGCTGTCCTTTCATGAAGATACACAGCCATTTTCTTAAAACTTAACTGCTCTTACTCATAAATAAGCCATGCCTGAATACCCTCAGATTAAGCTAAGCTTGCATGGACAGCAAGATAAAAAATATAAGTCCTTTCCTCACAACATGCAAGCAAATCACTTCTAAATTATCTCACTCTCTCAGCTTTGAAATGCAAACTTAACTCCTATGACAAAAGGATCCCGTGTTATGCAAGAACTAGCTTGCCAGGAACGGGCAAGTCAACTAAAGTTACCATGAAACATGTCAGGCAGCAAAAACAAATGTGCTGGTGAATTCATCCCAGGCACAACTTTCCTGCTTCACATCACTCTTTTATTCCCTTCTATTTCCTTAGATGAGAAATAACTAATATTTTTAGGTTACCCTACTTTATACAGATTGTGGTAAGCCTCCTCCTCGGTCACTACACATATTAGGAAATTTAATGTTTATTTCTATACTAGGAGTAGAAAAAAATATGTCTTTTTTCTGCTTCTCTGCTAAAAAGCTATCCAGCAAGTTGTTCTCAAGGAAGATGCACTTTTCTAAGCTTGTGTTTCAATAATTAATATAAGAAGGAAAAAGCAGACAGTATGATACACACGTTTACAATTACAGACTCATTCCACATGAAAATCTAGCTCAGGCTGGAAAGAGCCATCAGAAGCCAGTTATTGCATAATCCCCATTACTGCTACATGGGTGAGCAGCAGTTCCAAAGAAGTATTTATTAAAAGCAGATAAAGCCAGGTTGCAGCATCAGATGAATTAGATAAGTCACAGACAGTAATAAAATTGACTTAATTTTCTTTTTTTTTTCTTCTCCCCAATAATATATTAAATCAGAAAGCCATGAAATGCAATCTTCTTCTGCAGAAGCTTTTTAGAAAAAGACTGAGAAAGTATGCTGTGTAGTGGATTTTGCTTTCCTTGAAATCACAGTCAACATTGGGTTATGCAAAAAATGCAGCTGAAGTGTGGACAGGTGTGCCCTGCTGTAGGGTGCAAGCTTTCACCTCTGAACGCAGGCCTGCCTCATAGAGAAGGCAAAATTAGTGGTTACTGCCCAAAATACTTTCAGAAAAAAAAATGTCTTCCTACTCAGGGTAGGCAAGAGATACTGATAACTATTTCACAGTGAAAACTGCTTATGAGATTCAGTTCTGCAAACAGCACTCTTTAATAACACAGTGCAGTTTAAACTGCTACCCCAAAATGGACAAAAATGCCTTTTGAAAGCCCTTAGGACAAAACGCACCAAGCTAATAAAATACAATGATTATCTTATCTAATACATTTGGTGGATTCATTCCAAACTCAATGGGTTATCCAGAACAAAACCTCTGGAAACAGTAGCCTAGTAAAAGTCAGTGCTGATGGGATTGGACATGGGACTGCAGCGTATGCCAACTGTTCGTCACAAGCACCCTCTTCAAACTGGCAGTGCAACAAGATGCATGGTCTGTCCTAAAGGTACAGACCCTTCCTTTTTATAAGCAACAAGGACTCACTCAGATATTACCAGAAATTAACGCTGAATAGCCTGTATATTCCTGCAAAAGCAAGAGATCACGCCAGCACATTACCTGCCCATCAATCATAATCATTAATCGGTATTTGCAGGCCTGATGTGCCCGTGATCCCAGTCAAGAGCTGTGCTCAGCTGAGTGGATACAAAACAAAAAGATCGTCATTGACCTGAAATGCAAGCTAAGTTGTGACAATCCACTCAGATACAAGCACACAGAGAACAGCAGGACACTGCTGGGCATCCTGGCAGAAGTAGCCTCAGCTCAAGAGGTAGAGAAATTTCTCTGAAATATCTAGTTCATTAGCATCAACTAATTCAATCAGCGTCACTAGGGCTTTTACATACAGATTATAGTGGCACACAAAATCTAATAATGTACTAGGTATTTAATAGAGAAACTGAATAGTATTAACATCTCAAAATAACACCATGTAACAGCAGTAAGAAAAGTTTAAATGTAGTAGGTTAGTGCAAGCATGCTTATCTATAGTTTGTGAAACAGATTTCCCATACGATTTATCCTTCTTTATACCTCATACATTGGTCCCAGCATCAAGACATCATAAAAGAACCACATCTCTCATTTTTCCCACAGTTAAATCTGGAGCAGAGCCTGCTATAATACACTTTTCTGTAGGAGCACTGAAGGAAGGAAAAAACAAAACAAAACAAAACAAAAAAACACTAGCTATTTGTCACTCTCTGGATGTTCATACAGTTCCTATCATTTCCATTTCAAGTCATGTAAAATCCTGGCAACGATGTAATTCAAATAAATGGATGTTTTATATTAATCTTGTTCATCCTAGCCTTAGGACTAATGGTGGGTTAGGGAGATTTGTTGTTGTTTTTACTTGGAGAAAAAAATCTGCTTTATACCAATAAAAGAACAAAAACAGCCACTTATAGACAAAATAATCAAAGTATTTCCAATGACAAGATTTACTGTGCTCTTTATAGTTACAGAAAAAACATGCAGAGTTGCCACAGCTGACATTTTACAAGGATAAGACAAGCTATGTGCGACTATTCAGTTATGATCAGACTAGTTAAGAACTTACCCTTGTTGCCTTCCGTTCTGGGATACAGTATGAATAAAATAATAGGAGCAATATTTAAACTTGCTATCAAAATCCTATAATTAAATTATAGTTATACAGATCTTCGTTGCCTCTTGCAACCTCCCTCCTGACAGCTCATTGCAACTGCACTGCACACCAGCCTCGCTTGCTTGCAGCAACAACAGGTAGTGACCCTTACAATTTAGTTTGCTTTATTTCCTCTTTATAACCTAGTTTCAGCTGCTTCTCAGCTTTTTGAAGTTTATCCACTTGGTAGGGGAAAAAAAAAAAAAAAAAAAAAAAACACAACAAAACAAAAAATAGATCAGCTCCTAGCTACCTCAGGGACATGCTGTTTCCCAGTGAAACACTGCTGTGAGGGAGGACACCTGAGGCATTTCAGCTGGACTGTCTGAGTGGGGAGAGAAAGCTCAAAGGGGAAGATAAGAGGTCTGGGATCCTTTACACAGAGCACAATACAAATCACAGACACTCCTCCAGAAGTCTGCAGCCACATAACTATGCAGCAACAACTGACTTTTTTTTTTTTTCCCCTCCCAAAAAGACACATTCTGTGGTATTTTTAGCATCTCCAAGTGTGGCAATATTTTGTCTTTCTCAATAAAAGATAATCACATATTTTAGTTTCTTTGTGTCCCAGTTTTCAAAAGTAGCTGCAGTATCTTCAGAAGTAGGGGGCAGAAGCATCATAGCTGCCCCAAGTTCCCAGCCGCAGTATCACATACCTCTTTGTTGTCACCAACTGTATAATGAACCAAAAATCGATCCTTGGTAATTGTATTTTGTGTGCTGCTAAGAAGCGTCTGCCTAACAGTTTGTCAATGCTTCAAAATTGACAATAGCAGGAAACCTACTGGCACTTGAGGTCACCTCTAACTTGCCATTGGACACTTTTCTCTTGGAAGTGTTGCTTGGAAGAACAACTTGTACCCCAGCTATTCTCGGGAATACTTTCATTTGGCAACATTTACCCTAATACTCTAACAGATACCATATCAGCACAACAAAGGCATAAATATGCTGGAGGTGATGTATGGGATTCCCAAAAAGCCTTTTTCTCAAATGAGAACATGTGTTCCTCTATAAATAGCACTTCAAGGTAAGTGATGAGAAAACATGTCATAACTAATCATTGTTTGCATCTCAGTATATCACCATGAGACCTCTTTTTTTTTTTTTAATAATCTCCTCTTATGAAAATAATGGTGTGTATGCACACATCTATACATACACATTTATTTTCAAAGGAAAAAAAAAACTTTTTTTTTTCTTGTATGGTGACTTCTGTAGGCTTAAAAATATTAAATGTTTTATTTTTTTTAACCATGTCAAGTCCTTAAACCTTTCCATCAATATTTAAATATTACAAATAACAAGTAAGTGTAAATTAGAATGCGTACTCTTCCATGACAGTCTTTTACCTGCTATTTCTGTACTGCAAAACAGAATGTAACTGATCAACATAAGCAGTGGTCAAACACGAAAAATAAATAAATAAAACAACCAAAATGAGTAAGAAAAAATTCAAAGATTTGACTGAAATCAGGACAAAAGCTTGAAGTCTGACTCATACCAGAATGTATCATAAGCAGAGATATCTTTTTTGCCAATAACACATAATATTCAATAATGCATTGTTTGCAAGGGTGTTTTAGGACAGGAATTAGGATGAAAAGAAATACTTAGCAAAAAAAGATGTCCTTATCCAATTGCTATATTCTACTAACACAACAGTTATGTATTTTAACATCAAGAGAGAAAATATTTCTTTATATTTGTAAGAAGCCTTTTTGAGGCACTAGACAGAGATTTTCAGTTGTAAAATTTCCTTTAGAGTTTCACCCTTTCAAAAGTGTCAGAGACAAAAAATACCTGGGAATATCTCCTATTATCTTCTTTATCTATAAATTCTATCAAAAAAGATGACTAAAAAAATTCAAAATGATAAACTAAATCAAAACTGCGCTTTGGGAAGCCACTACAGCAATATGCTGGATAAAAAAGGTGATTTTTTTCTGACCCTTAGCAGGGCTGGGAGCACTGCATGCCTTTCCACTTTGTGACATCCTCATCCTCCCCATCTTCCCAGCTCAGGCTTGATTTCATACAGTCAGTCCCATTTTCCCCTGATCTGATTTTCTTTCTCTTCTGCCCTTGATGAAGAAAAATCTCCCAAAGACCCTTATCTATTTTGCTCTTACTCTGTTCTCTCTTTCACTGACTCCCAGCCTTGGTCTCAGGCAGTCTTGCACTTTTCCACCCATCTGCAAGGTCAAGCTCTCAAGTTCCTTGTTTGCTTACCCATGCCCAATTCTGCCTGTCTGTATTCCCCTAGCCAGCTTCCAAATACGCAGTCTAGTTCTGGAGCCCCTGTATTTGAGTCAGACTGCAAACCATTTTACACTGTTGTATTATTAACATGGAGATCAGTGACAGCATGCAGGGCAATTAAAGAAAACAAAACAAAACAACATAACACAACAGGGGAGATGGGGCGAGGAGAGGTGGGTCAACAGAGTTTTCAGTATGAGCAAAACAACACATGTTTTCCCTCACCCATACTCTGAAACAGCTGAATCATTTTGTTTTTCTGAACAATGCAGCCTCAGATATAAGGCATGGAAATTTTCATTTCAAATGATTCAAATCTGGCAAAAATATGAGCAATTGAAATAGATGTACAGCCAACATACTGAAAGGAACAATCCTACCTGCCATGGCACTAGAAGAAGGCTGTTCCTCCTGCTGTCTATATACTAGCTCAGTTACAGACCATGTTGATTTGGGACAGCAATGGTCAATAACAGAGTACATCTGAGAGAGAAATCACCCTCAGGTACAACCCTGGGTGTCACTAAATGCAACCTCTGAATAGTTCTTCTGCATATTTGAACACATATGCTTGAAAAACACTAATTATTACCTCTGTTCATTCTAGGCATGGAAGTGCTTTATAGCCCATATGAAAATATATGAATTATTCATACAAAGCTTCTGGTCACTAACAGAAAAAACATGATAAACAAGGTGTATGTTCACTTGAACTCGCATATACAATATCAATGGCTTATAAACACTGCAAAACTGATTATTCTGAGTCACTGGATTAATAGTTGCCAGATAGGTAGAAATTATTTTACATTAATCTGTGAACTCAAACTGCATGGAAAACCAAGAAGTTATGGATGTTGGTAGGATATCTCAAATTTTCTAAAAGAACATTTTGTCAATTTTCCATTCCATCCCTTTGCAGCTACCACAAAACCAAGAACTAAGCTTCTGTCTATGTTTTCAGTAATAACATAGAAATACTAACATGAAAAGAACAACTGTAATAAATAAATAAATAAAAAGCTAAAACCACTGGAAAGTTTAAAGATAGCTTATAAATGTTATAGTTATAGTTTATCACGTCATTAGACAGTTTATGCGAACTGTAACTCGATCTACTGTATGTTGATGGCAATCATGTTTTGGCAAGCCCTGTCAAAAGGTAGGAATGGCTGTGGAGGCAACAGCAGAACTTACAACAGGGATGACAGAACAGTTCACAGACGTGTTAATACTTATTAGGGGGAAATAGAAACAAATAAACAAGAAGAAAAATACAGAAAAATCTCTGGTATCCCATATTCTGTTATTGTGTAGTATATCCTATCAGCAAAATCTGTTACAGTTGACAGCCACAGACAGACTTTCAGGTGGGGGTGATATCAGCTGTACTCAACATTGATTACTAACTTGAGAGATCCCAGTAATCAGTCTGGATGAAACTCATTTCTTCAAAAGTGGCTAATAAAATGTTATGCATTTAATTGGGAAGCATATACAAGCTTTTGCATGGCTTTGACACTTGACAATGCCATTCTAATACTAATTCTGCCAGAAACTGAAAAGGTAAAAAAGACAGACATATCCCAGGCAGAGATGCCCACCCAGAACACAGTATGGGATACCTAAATTAAATGGCACAGAATTCAGCTCAGAAGAGTCTCCCTTCTTTATGATCCTGTAAATTCCTGCTTATTTTAATAAGGACTTGATTTGGAAATAAGCGAACACTCTCCTCCCCACCCCACCCCCCCAAACCACCCCCTCCTTTTTTATGTGTAGTAAAATTAAAATATATTCACTGGCCACTAATGCAAGATGCAAAGTCAAAATATGCTCCCCATTTTCATCAAAATAATAACAATTAAAAGCTTTGGCCTGCCTTGAAAGCAGTATAAAAACTCTCCATATATGGATACTGTTTATTTACAGAAAAGCCCAGTTTTCATACAATCAATTTTGTAAGCAGCAATTCAAAGGAATGATCCTTTTAGATTTCTGGGGAAATAACATAATGGAGGTTACTCAAAGGAATAGATCATGCAGCTACAAGCATTCTCATTATGTACATATGAGATGCTTCAATGTTCCTTGCTACTGATTACATGAGTAAACAATTTTAGTATGCAAAATCCTATTAACTCAAGGGGATTCTGCATAATTTTATAACAGCTCCACTTGTGGTGTCTGATCGACTGGGTCAGCAGCAGACAGATGGCAAAGAATTAATTCTAATTGCAATGCTGCCACTGGGGTTTTCTCTACTCACTGCATTTGGAAAAACTACACCTTTTCTTATATTTCCTACACCTAAAAGCAAGACACCATTGAGTAAAAAGATGCAAAGCAATTTCCTTTTTTTTTTTTTTTAAGCACATGGTTGTAGAAAGGACAGAAAAAAAGTCAAACTAATTGTCAGTCCTTCTGTCCCGACTAGGGGTAGAGGACCAATCAAAAGCCCAAATGTCAGAAGTGTTAACATATAATAAATGATAACAAATAGAAGCATTTTATTCCCTAGGGACAGGGAATACTTCACTGGTCAGTAAGCACACTTCCACAGCTAGACTGTTCTCTTGAAATTATTTCTTCTTGTCACTGTGCTTGCTTGCTGTTCTGACATTATTTGGTTTTGGCTAGTCACCTTTCACTACTTGAAGCCCTATAACCATCAGCGCTAGCTTTTACAAAGACTTTTTTCTGCCTTTTTTCCTGTGTTTTTTTAATTTAGGAGGAACAGTAAAAATGTTGCAGCAGTCAGTATAAAGAGGAAGAGCGACGGAAATTATTCTGCCTTCCATTTACCCTCCCCACATAAAACCCTAAAAAAAAGGCAATAGTGAATCTCAAATATACACAGGAATAAAATCTGATTTCTCAAGGTAGAGAGATGACACTGCAACCCACCCCTCCAAAAATTTGGGATTTCTCTTTTCCAATTCTTAATCACCCAGTTAAATCACTCCCTAATTCTAAGGTGCAATGATTAAGTATTATCTAGTACTTAGTGAATTTGTGCTTAGTGCATATTTGGATGGCAGATTATTAGCAGTCTGAAAATCTAAAAATGGTCCCTAAAATTAAATTATTAATACAGTGTTTCCCTAATCTTGGGAAAACGGTCTCCAGAGAAAACAATGATCTGGCTGGGATTTGCAGGTGGAACTCTTAAGCTCAAGAGACACAACCTATGTCCAGAAAACCTTCAAAGTACAGAGCTAATTAAACTGATACAGAAATATTTGCCAGAGTTTTGTTAGGAGACAGAGGCATTTTCCAGGCATAAACTCTGAGAAGCCAACTCCAAGACCTACATGGACATAGCAAGTATTCGATCAATTTTATTTGTCAAAGCAAAAGAGAAAAGGTGTTTTATTTTGTGGGTTTGCTTGTCTGAGGTTTGTTTTTCTTTTTTTTTTTTTTAATTCTATGTTCCAATTAGGGAGCAGAATGTAACTGGAAAGATGCAAAGGTAAATCAGGATTTTTTTGTTAAAAGAGTATTTGTTTTGGGGAAACGTTCCCCTCATGTTTCATGACAGGACAGTTCGTTTTAGTAATACTGTGTAATCACTCTTCTAGAAGCACTATTTTCTGTAAATTGAAAAAAAAAATCTTTTTCTTAAAACATTGCAACTTTCATTCCTCTTTCTCACATGCCAGTTTGTATTACGAATGTTTCACTGAAATCCAGACTAATTAGGACTGCTTCAGAAATGAGGGCTTAAGGTTGTCAGATATACCTGGCAACCCTTTTGGACAACTTTCTTCCATCTGGATTTTTAATTAAGTAATATGAGCAAATGCTGAAAAAACATCTAGTGAATTTTGACTAATCCAAAGAAAGACTTTCCTTGTGGTGAAAGAGAAGACAACTTCAACCTTTATCACTGACTGCACTGCACTTAATCCAACCCTGTCCTTGAAACATTTCCCAGTTTTTTGGCATCACACCCAAGGAAGGAAGAATCGACAAAACCTAGTTCACATAGTACAGAAAAATAAGAGTGGTTTTTTTTTTTTTTTTTTTGGTAAATATTGTTGAGGGGCAGGAGGAAGGAAGGCTTTTTTTTTTTTTTTCCCTTACCTGAAACGGAGACTGGCTGTTGTAATTCTTAATCTCCTTATTTGCTCCCCGGAAGAGCAGCACCCTGGCACAACTCTCCTGAAAATGGTAAAAGGGTAAACTTAATAATGGTCCTAAACAGATGTTGAGGCTATGAGATGTTCTGCTGCTTTGAATATATTTTCTTAAATAAGAACAGCAATAGTCAAAAAATATATGTATTAGTCTGAGAAAATAAGTTATAAAGAAGTATTTAAATGCGTGACAGAGCTTTAGGTGTTTTGCAATGTGTTAGAGTTGAAACTACTTGCAAGTGTTAAAAAAAAAAAAAAAAAAAAAAAGTAAAGGAATGTGAGATGTAAACATCTTATTAAATTTTTAATAAATTGTACTGTGGAAATTCCATATTTAACAAAAAACAAGAATTTGCAGTAAATGCATTAGTTCTCAGTGAAATTTGACTCCCATATGTTTTTTGCCTATTTTGTAGGGAAAATAGCACACTGTTCAAGGTACGGTAAACAGTACTTGTGATGAATGATATCCTCCCCTACTGCTAAAAATTATATAAAGCAGTTTTACCGGTTGCGTGAACTTTCTCGGTTTATTGGTTTGTTTGTTTGATTGATTTGTTTTCTTTCTTTGCTTTCAGTTGTTTTGTTTTTGTTTTTGGTTTTTTTTGGTTGGTTGGTTGGTTTGAGTTTTTTGATTTTATTTTCTTGCTCATCCTCAATGCTAAACATTTAATGTATTTTGTTATTGTTGTTGTTTTGTGTACCTGGAACCGTACTGACCAATCTAACCTATTCTCTTTTCCCCCCAAATACTAACAGTTACAGTGCAAACCCAATAAACTTCTTTTAAGGAAAAGAGAAATGTATGGCTCAAGACCTTCTGAACTGAGGAAATCTGCAAATGAAATCCTCTAAGAACAATTGTTTTGGATTTACACAGAGTATCCTTAGTCTACACTGTTCTGAAGTATGAGTGACCTGTCAGAAATCCTCTGTGGTTCTGGAACACTTTTCAGAATTCTAGACTTTTTGGCAATCCATACATGTATATACTCTATTTCCTATATGTCATCTTCAGTGTTCATCTTAGGATATTATGCAAACCAGTTTGTTTTTGTTTTCTGATGATGAACATTTCTACTAATTTTATTGTGCTTTTCAGATTTTTTGCCATGTTATGTTATGGAGTTCTACCAAATGAAATATTTCAAAGTGCTACCTTTCATTTCTAACAGTGAATTTGCAGCCAGATAAAAGAGTATTACAGTTTAGCTGTTTTAGTGACAGAAATTGAGCTTATTTATTAGGTTTTATGTCATAAGCAAACATGTAGAAAGTATGACTAAAAATAATTTTCCTCATGTTTTCTAATTTATCACAGCAGATTCTCGATCTCCTCCATCACAAGATTGTCCTAAATACATCTGGGGCAGAGGTATCCTACCCTTTCACTAAGGTTCATTACTCCAAAAAGATGTTCTTTTGTTTCTTTTTGCTCCCACACTTCCTATTTTTGCATAACAGACTGAAACAATAAAATGAATCCTGTCTCAAGATAGGATATTAGTAATCATCTATCATCTATATTAGTAATCATCTCTCAGACAGTATTTTTTAAAGATATATAATATAGTCTCATTTGCTTGTACCAAAATCTGAACATTAGGTGAGTTCACTGTATCTCTAAACACAGAAAGACAAAGACCAATGCGTAAAATGTCAGTTTTCTAATTTTTCTGACTTCTATATTAGATATGCAAAAGAAGTAAATGTGCTGCAACCTAGAGGATGACCTCCAGGTTTAAATGAATAAATAAATATACAAATAATCTTTTCCAGGTTACTTTCCCAAGAATTTGTTTCAGACTGACTGCTAAATGATGCTAGGCTTACACACTCTATTATATTCCCACAGTGACCACTATTCCCCCAGGAATAACGTATTTTTTACATTCTTCACAATCTTCAATGCAGTTATATACAATGTAACAAAAAAAATGTAAATTGATTTATTTCTTAAATGGTTTTGATAAGAAAAGTTTTGTCAAAAGTGGACAGAGTTGTTTGACATAAAACAAATAAAATCTTGTTTTGGATGAAGTACAGATTTTCTTTCTTTGTTTCTTCTTCTTAAACAAACAAAAGCATTTCTGGCTTTGAAGTCTTTCTTCCTTTTGTCTCCTTCTCATATGTCTGGTGTTAAGGGGAACAAACCAAGGAGAATAAGCAGAAAAGCCAGAACCAAAAATGCTTCGGATTATCTTTTTTTTTCCCCCCCTTATTTCAAGGGAAATTCCATATTTAAGAGTTCGTTGTTTATAAGGTGCTTCCTACCAATGCCACAACTTCTGTTTGCAATTTGGACAAACTAATAACTTCTGATATTGAGAGCTTAGCATTGTTCATTCATTATATCATTTATGAATCGAATATGCAGTAGCCTTTTAGACATCATAAGACTGAAAAAGCATTTTTCAGAGATCTCTGGGCTTGTCAGCAGATAAGATTAAATTTGGTGTTTGAGTTCTAATTACCTGAGTTAATACTACAACAGTTTCCACATAGAATCCAGTCCTCAGACTGAAAGAAGGCACTCTACATCCGTGCATTTTTATTTGGAAAAAGCAGAGTATAAGACCTGTCTACACTTCATTGATCTACTGGATGGCCACAAAATAATAATAATAGTGATAATGATAATTAAATTAAAAAAAAAAAAAAACTTTAAAAGAACAAGAGAACAAGAAGTCATTTGATCAGCACTTAGCTGGTACTTAAGAAAACAAATCCTGAGAAAATTCCCTGGGGAAAGCTGAAAGAGAAAAATCCAATGGGTAATGACTCCATCTACAGGAATCAAGAGGCAAAAAGGATCTTGCCATCCTTCCCATCCTCTTCTTCTCGAAAAGGTAAACACAGTTCCTTCCACATTAGCTAATAACAACTTTCAATTAAGTTGAAAAAATCAACATGGGTTATGGTTGACAGCATAAAAGAAAAACTTCTATATTATTCCTGATTAAGGAAAACAAAATCAGGACACTGTAGCCACAAGCTGTAAAACTTCCAGTCAAAAAGCCCAATTTAAGGACTATGAAAACATTCATGATCTGTAGATAAAATTTCAATGAGATTCTCTGAATCTTCCACAGAATATTTCTTTCTATAAACATCAAGAGGAGAACACACCTTTACATGAAAAATACTGTCATTCAACAGGATTATTCTAATTTCCATATCATACAGCATAACATTTGCTACAAGTGTGTGATCTTGTAAATAACTATAGCCATGAAAACATTGCAATATAACGTGTTGTTGTTGTTGTTGTTTTAAAAAAAGAGAGATTAACTGGCATTTTTATGTTTATATATGGTCCAAACTTCAAAATTTTTACTATTAAAAAGTGAAATAAATGAAGTTTGAAAAAATATTTTTTAAATATTCACTTAACTGTGAAAATGCCTACAGTTACTTGTGTCTAATTCCTGATGGGAAGCATAAATGCAAAATTTTTGTTGAGAAAAAAGTGAATTTCAATCCTCTGCAAAATCCTCTAGGAATTTGTATGCCTACAGAAGAAACAAAACAAAACACACACACACACAAAAAAAAAAAAAAAAAAAAAAAAAAGCTTAAAAAAAAAAAAAAAAACTTAAGCTTAAAAAAAAAAAACAACTAAGCTTAACCCAGTTGTTCCAGGAACTTAACCTGTTGAAGACCACCAGCAGACAGGGAGCAACAAGCAATCCGCAGAGACGCTTACACACAGATATGTTGAATGCTTCAAACAATAAAGAGCATTAACAGGGAAATTTTGTATGACTGGACTCTTTTTGATTTGAAATCAATTATGGCACACACAACAAGTCAACTGTCAAATTATTCCCCAAATTCTATTTTTAAAACAGTCAAGTCTTCAATACTTGAAGAATCTGCTTTGAGAAGACTTTTGAAAAAGCTGAGATTGTAATTAATTAAGAAGCAGATGCTTTAACAGATGTTTCACTAGTTACAGTCACATCTCATGACTTGTATTTTCCTAATCCAATGTAACATTAAACGTGCTGTGTTTTAACATAGTTGTAAAACTTATTCCCTCCCTACCATCTCTGCAGAGAGAATATTACATGCTATCAAATCAAAATGATTCTGTTATTTGTAAATGGCTACACAAGTTGTAAATAGCAGAACATTAGACGTCTTTTGTATAATCTACAGATATATTTCTACAGTATTTTCCAAGTGTTTCTTATTTAATTCTAACTTAAATTTTAGCAAAACAGCAATAAGTTATTACCAGGAAACAAATATTTAGATACAACACTAAAAAACAGTCCAGTCATACATTGTGTTGTTTTCTTTTCCAATATGTATATTTATTTCAATAGGTATAATTTTGCTACCAACAATGAGCAGCCTTATTTGTAATCAGTGACTAAAATATTAATAAAGTTGTGTTTAATTATGTCCCTTCTAATTTCTAGGACCAATGTTTAAAAGTGGAGAACGTGTGTGCCCACTCACTTGGTTGTAAAGGGCACAGATGTGCAGCGCCGTATTTCCTGATGCGTTCTGCGCACACATGTCTGCGCCATAGAAGAGGAGGTGCTCCAGATGTTGGACATGTCCATACCGGCAAGCCTATGAAGAGATACATTAATATCTCTGTTATGATACAATCTGGCTGTATCAGGCAAGCATTCCATGCAAGCATTTTTTTTTTTCATTTTTAATCAGATAATATATTACTTAAATTTAGACCTAATTTTTAAAACCACCCCTGGACTGAATGGGAAGCCTACCAATCAGATCCGCATATCTGTCTATGAACTCAGATGCGTGCACTTCAGGCACAGCAAGTCTGTGCAAAAATTTAAGCATATGCTTAAGTACTTGGCGAACAGCAACGTAAATTATTAAGAAAATACAAAGATTGATATTTTTCTAATATATTCTTAGGCAGAATATATAAACAGAACTAATATTCCTAGCCAGTTAATCATGTTTAACAGTTGACAGAAAGTGATTTTTTTGTCCTGGAAAATCTTTGGAAAGTTGTCCACTAGATGGCACTGAAGATGATCGGATTTCCAAAGCTTGATTTTAAGGTGTGAACACAGTTTAGGGAAATCTGGTCAAAAGAATTGAAATAATAATTTTCAGATTATATGATGTCACCAGATGTACAGATTTTCCCCAAAAGAGGGAAAATCTTCAAATGTTACTTTCACTCACAAAGATAGAATGTTAAACCCTGAACAGTTGTAGATAAACCTGTACAGAAGGAAACTCCACTGAAATTTGAAATTTTCCTGATTTGCAAATAAGTTTGAGAAAAATCACATTCTTTCAATTCATAAGTCTCAATTACTTTACTCCTTTCTTCTCTGTAGCACACCAACTGAGCATCTCCCCAGTTCATAATACTTTTACCTTGACATCATCTCAGATCAGTATCACTCCTATAATATATGGATTCCTATTCCTATAATAATATGGAATTTAAACTGAAAGATACAGATATACAAAGCCATTCACCCTGTCTTAAGTACCTAATTACTACTGACTTCAGGGGGAATTATATCACCTCACCTTGCAATTTGGATCAGAAGTGTTAGTGTACTGCTCAACGCACAAATTAAATGTGACACATCTGGGATTGAACTGGATTTCCCAAATCCCAGACTAGTACCCTAACCACTACATCTTTTCTTTCTCTAAATTTAAATTGCAAGAGACAGAAAAACAAAACAAAACAAACAAACAAAAACAGAAAAACGGTGATTATTAATTTATTCATTTACAAGTTATATGCAAAAACTAATGGAAACATCATGGCAGATGATGTTAGAACAGGAATATTTTAAGGCAATAGAAAGCAAGCATCTGAAAATAAGCAAATTGGAGAAACAGAATCAAACCATAGCTGTGTTTCTGAGTGGGGGGGAGAATAGAGCAAATGCACAATGAGCCATAAATGATCATTTCAGTCCTATTTCTAAAAGTCAATCAACAGCTAGATATGAATGTGCAGGTGTCCAACTTTCTATTCTTCCTACAATAAGCTGGACTAAAACCAGGCCTTTCCCCCACTTTTTTCCTTGCTACAGTTGGGTTTAAACTTCTCTTCCTCTGGCAATCTGACAGCAATGCTTTATTCAGCTTACTGGGAGGCTCTGGAAGACAATTTACACAAGGGATATATATTTCCCCTAGGTATACATGCTAGGAAAGCTGTCCAAACCATTCAGACCATTTGTCAGGGCTCCCCATCATGGTCAATGGAGAGAGACTGGTATCTCCAAGAAAGAAGAAAGTATATCTGACAAACACACAAGAAGTATTACCAAGGAAATCAACATTTAGCAAGTAACAAAAAGATTGAGAAAGCCTTTTTTTTTTTTTTTTAAATAAAGTGCCACGAAAAGGCTGCTAAGCTTCAAACTTCCAAGATTCCGTTGACTAAATATGATTAGCACCCAGTTGCAGTAGCAATTTCTGCAGCAAAATCCACAGTAACCATAGGACTAAAAAGTTAAAAAATATTCTATTGGGACAGCTTACACTTCTAACTGACCATAGCAGAATGCAAAGCAATATGCAAACAGAAAAAGGAAATTTTCTGGAGAAAAATGGAAAAAAAAAATCCAGAAAATGGAGAAAAAATTCCATACTTGTATGTACAAGGACTAAACATATACAAATGGCATTCAAAACACTGTTTAACCATAAAATATACATGGTGCACATCTCCTGGTACTATTTGAACTCTAACCAAAAAATATTCTTATCTACCTGATGAATTTCTTGCCATCCGTTTTCATCTTTGCAGCTAACTGTAGCGTGTTCATGAAGTAGCAGTTCACAGCAGTAAGGATCCCCTCCCACAACAGCAGTGTGGTACAGAGGTGTCAGGCCACAGCTGTCTTTGTAGTTAGGAGATGCTCCAAGTTCTAAAAGAGTCTGAAAGCAACCACAACCTGTTAAAACTATCTTTTGGAGGGACTTGTATGTGAAAAGAGACTTTTCTACCTTTTTTGTAAAATAATTACAAGGTTGATATTTCCCATAATGTGTGTTTGTTGCTCACTTATTTACAAGCTGAAAGAATGGGCTGCAACACAGGGTAAGCTGAGGAAGGAATGACCCCAGAAGAATAAGGACCTCAAGGTGCCTACAGGGACAGCAAGGAAAGGGTGAGTGACAATGTCCTATTTCCATCTTTCCTTCAATTTCAGAACTGGCACTCTGAAAATGTCGCATTGACTTTGAAACACATTTACCTCTTCAGTTACAGGATGCTTTATCAAAAATGTCATGCAATTTCAATATCTGTCAAAAGGCAATAAGCAAATGCCATAAACATAAGATTTAATCTAGCATATCAAAGTGATATAAGAATACCTGTTAAAATATGAAAGAAAACAGAAAAGACTATGTTAAGATACAATGTGTAATCTGTATCACTGGCATTTACTTTCAGAGATAAGCAGCAATAATACTATTCCTATTTCCTCAAGCAGATATTTCCCAATCTATCAGTGAATGAAGTTGAATTTCACCACTACCCAAAAGTTAGAAGTAAAAAGGCCCCTTATTGAAAGCAAATCCTAAGATTTTAAAACCACTAGAAAGCACTGGAACAAATATGTATTAAAAGATCCATTGGGGACAATACAGTAATTAACTGAATGCATTTTCCTTTATGTATTTTTCTGGATAAAGTAAGGTGTAATTTGCTACTAAAAGCATTTACCTTGAGGGTTACTTGGTTCTTGGCTCTGGCTGCTTTGTGTAGAGCTGTCATTCCATCTTTGGCTCTGAAGTCTAAATGTGCTCCTCCATTTTTGAGAGCTTTTATCACTTCTACTGTATTGTCAAGCTGAACTGCCAAAGTTAGTGGTGTTTCTGAAGAATAGAATAGTATACACATGAAAAAAGATGACCAAGTTTACAAAATAAAGAACATCTGCTTTACAAACTTTAAAAATGTGAAGTTAAAAGTACTAATTAAAGAAAATCATAAATTATCAATTTCCTTCTTTGGACAGCAAAACCATACAGATTCCATTAGCCTAGAATTATGAAGGCAACAGAAAGAATGCATGAGATTTAACCTGTTAATCAGTTTAGGCTGAGCAACCCCATGGTACTACGCTATGCTGCTACTTTTATTGTTCTGACCTCCACTTTCTAGGTCATGATAGTTGGGGTCCAGTCCTCGGTCCAACATTTTTGTGATTTTTTCCACTGAGAGGTGGTGAACATGATCCATAAATTTTCTCAAATTAGCCTGAAACAAAGCGTGACAAATTAATCATCCTCTGATTGTAAAAGGAAAGTTTTGACTAAAAGTGAAATATTCTCTCACTATATATCCATTGATACCATGGAACAAATTCACATTCCTGGAGAACCCAACTTTATGCTGTGAGCATACACCACACAGTTTGTAAAGTTTAGAAGTCAAACACAATGAGAGGATTCTGTTGTTCATAGTTTTAAGGAACAAGTGAATGAAAGATTCTTTAAGCAGGAAATTAGGATAACATAAGGTGATCATTATTATTCTGACCTGAAAATGAGTCTAAAGACATAGATCAGCATTTCTGCAGCATGCTAAAAGCATGTTGTATTTACGTAATACGATTCATTCGATACTACTTGTACACCTACATGAGAGTTTTCTATAAGCAAAAATCCCATATCACAATTCACACATCTCTGTTGGCACTACAAACACATACTACTTGTTGTTTGGTAATTGGACCAGGTGGTAATGAACTTCTACAGTTTCTCAGACACATTACTTTTCTAAGAACACAATTGTTTGCTTCCCCAGTAAACTGGGCATACCTTTGTGTGAAGCTTGGCCAGTTGTTTTTCATCAAGATTGAACTGTTTGTATACTCTTTTCTTGTATCGAAACTGAGAGGAAACAAGCAAACAAAAATTTAAAATATCCCATTTTGCTTAAAAAATAATAACAAGAATATTTCTGACCTTACCAGGAAGTATTCATGATGATGTAGATTTTGGAAAATTAAAAAAAAAAAATAAAGGCTTAGTATTTCATTTTGAATATTCACCAATAATCAGCCCAATAATCAGCTTAACTTAGTGTCATTATGGCCATACAGTTCATGTACAGAAAATTACTATCTTGTATAAATATGCTGAAATAAGTGGAGTTACATGGGAAATACGATCAGCCTCTAGAATCTACGTAAATAAGCAAGAATTACAGTGAAAAAAGCTTTCTCCCTAAAGGCATCTGTGCATTTCATTTATAGCCTCAGATAGAAAGAAGACCTGGGAAGGCATGTTAAATAACAAAATACATATTTCAAAATAGCAGCATAACACTTCTGAAACTTAAATTAAAGAAAAAGATTCCTGAAAAATCCCTTAAACAGCATAGGCAGCACTTACACATGGGAAGAGTTTTCCTGATGCTTAACAGAACTGGTCCTGTGAATTAGGTTCATAGGATTGTCTCTTTTGACTGAAACTCAATCACTGTGAGCAGTTTGATGCCCTTTGGCTAGAGTAGACAGATCTACAGCCAAAATCATGTTTACATAATTATAATTTCCTATTATTTCATCATACTACATACATTTCAAAGAATGCAGCACATTTGTTGGGCAAGGAGACTATATGGTAGGTGGCTGTAATAACAGCTTTTAAAAAAGATCACTTTTAACCCATTTATTGCAATCCTTTAGCTGTTGCTAGAAGAATTTTGTAGAGTTAACACTCATGAAACAGAACACTAAAAAATATGACAGATAAAATAATGCAGTTATTTATTTTGCTTATGGCTATAATATGAATATAATTGATTGGCTCTCAGAAATAAACTGCTGGAAAAGCCAGGACTCAAAACTCTCTCTGGACCCTGGTTCTTCTTTCTAGTAGTGGGGTGTCTGTTAATTACAGATTACTACTGGGTGATGTACCACCATACAAGCAATATCAAAATTAATTAAATGCCAGTTCTGTGCCCAGCTTCCTGCTGTACAGTGTGATCTGGCTCTGCTCTCTGCTTGCCCAGTGCCATAGTAGCTCTGCCCTGTTTAACCCCCAGCAGTGCAGCCCCTGCATGAGCAATGGAGAGGAGAACAGGTGACTGCTTCACACAAACTCACTCTCCTCAGGCTTCATTGAGACAAAAATACCCTCCTTTGGCAGGAGACAAAGGGTTATTATTCAGCAACTGCTACTCTACTATGGTAAACCTAATCACGGATCCAAAAGGTTAATCCAGTACCTTACATTTCTTTTTTAAATCAGACTAAGATATGTCCACTGTGTTCTCAGCAGAGGAAAACCTCAAAATCAAGTTTTCTGAAGGGTTTGATTCTGTGCAGATTTCTGGGCATAATACGTGGAATAA
This sequence comes from Aythya fuligula, assembly GCF_009819795.1. Taxonomy (NCBI): domain Eukaryota; kingdom Metazoa; phylum Chordata; class Aves; order Anseriformes; family Anatidae; genus Aythya; species Aythya fuligula. The sequence goes on from NC_045563.1 coordinate 48,152,373, forward strand.
CTCCACCAAACAGGCAAACACCAGCACTTCTAGGAGCAAGGGTTCAAGTTCAGACTTGCTGATCACTGTTTCTAAACACAATTCTACTGCATGCAGAAACCTCAATTACAGTTTACAGTATCAAAAGAATACAATGGTTTTTGATATAAAGAAATACCTCTAGGGAAGGAACTCCTTTATTCACTGGCTGTGGGTATTCCCTAAGAAGTCGTTCCTCATCCAAAAACTTCCCATCCCTACCATTGCTTGCAGGCTGGAACAGTCCATAATTCAGGACATCTTTCAAACTCTGATTCAAAGTGCACAGAATTCGTTGTTTTGCAACCCACACTGAAGCTTCTGGGTTAAATCTAATGCATTTCTGCAAAGAGAAATGATAAGAAGTGATAAATCTAAATAATGAGAAAACATTCAAACACTATCTTATATTCTAAAATTCACAAGTGTTGTATATATATAAAATAAATTTATACAGGCCATGACAAAGCATACATCAACAGGATTATATTGCAGACGCTCCTCCCTCTGTAACAGCTAATCTAATGTACAAGCATTGTGAAAACCCAGGACATTTCATGTCCCACCACAAAGATCAGAGACCACTTCCTTTTTCAGAGAAAGGATGCCTTTAAGGCAAACGTGTAGGAAAAGCCAAGTGTAAGAAGGGATGTTACAAGATATTTAACCATCCACTTGATCCTAACTTGATGTTCTGATGATCAGTCTGATATGCAAGAGTTTCACACACACACATACACACAGAGGGAAAAAAAAAAAAATAAAAAAGTATTCAGGCTAGAAATCTAATTTGTTTTAAGCTATGTTTATCTTGGGGCAAGCTTATGAGAGGATCTATCTGATGTGAGGCAGCAGAGGAGTTGAAAACCTCAAAAGAGCCTTTTCAGTTCTCTGATACTCACCAAGTTGGAATTCAGGAATTTAAGAAGTTAAGAAATTTCACAGAATCAAGAATATCCTGAGTTGGAAAGGACCCACAAGGATTATCTATTCCAACTGCTGGATTTAATAACTGCTGCCAATTTACTTTATTTGCTTCCAAATTCATTGCAATGTGTTACAGAGATGTTTTGACCTAGGAAATAGCAGATAGCTTTAATAATTTATGGTCTTATATATAAAAATGTAATCAAGTGAGATAATAGATTTTGTCATGAATCTTTTTGTCATGAATTTTTTGTCATGAATTTTTGTGTCTAGGAAACATTTTTTGTTCTGGGGTGAAGCACCGGGGTGTGCTGAACCACCTTGGATCCCCTCTGCACGTTTTGCAAAAAGGAGTTGTAAAAAAGGAAACACAAGAACAGAAAAGCAGAGACTTGGGCACCAGACTGTCTTCTTATGCCTCCACAACAGGGGCACACGTATAATACCAGTATTTCTCTCTAAATCTCAAAGCCCTTATTCAGACATGAAGCTAGTGGAAAAATTGAAAAAGGACCTAGAAAACAACAACAAAAACTTGTTGTACTGACAATATCTAAGCTAGCAAACTTATTTCATATAAAGAAATATCATTTTGTGTCAAACTCTGTAGTCAAGCTTCCCAGCTATGCAAGCAAAGGGATGCCAAAGAAAATTCCAGTTTAGGTGATAAAAATCCATAATTCTGTTTAACAGGTAAGGAAGAATTTGCAGAGGGTATTCTATCTGTAAATATCTTGTACGTGTGGTACCTTCTTTCACAATGTACTACCTGCTTCAGTGATGTGGTATGTTGTCTTCTCAATTTGCAGTCAGAAAAGTTACAATCTGCATTTTAAGATCCCTTACGTAAAAAAAAAATAATAAATTAAAAATAATAAAAATATTAGGCAGACTTTCCCATCAAGTTTCCCATGTAGAGTCATTCCTCAGATTCTGTCATATCTGTATTTAGGGACAGAAAGCAGCTTCTTAAATATTCTATAGAATATTTTAGACTGCAGAAGACTGACAAAATTCTGCCCTTGTTTTCATACTTAAAATGCCAGAAACTTTCCTACCTTTGACAAAATAAATAAATGGACAGCCAAACATACCACTGTCCTCCATACTTTATCTCACAAAATATTCTTTTAAAATCTTACTTTCTCATTGCTAATGAAAAGCTACCCCTTTAATATAGCCATCTTGGTACACACAAATGCATACTTTGATTATTTGATTGGTTTAACACTACTAAACAGCTCAAATTTGGGCACAATACAGAAAGCAATAAGCCCTTGCCCAAAGAGTTTGTGATCTTTATTTTTTTTTTTTTTTTAACAATTAGTCTGTTAAATCTGTGATATGATTAATTTTACAGCCTAATCTGATCAAAATGCCCTTCTTGTACTTGCAAGTAGAGATGGAAAGCTGCAATAGAGACATGATAGCTTGTGTCTCAGCACTCAAAGTTACTGAAATTACTATCAACTTTGCCATAGGCTTTGAGCTCCTCACTTGGGCTGTAGGACCTGATTTTGGCAAGATTAAAGTACCAATACTTATTGAAAATTATGCTTGTAAAGAATTTCCATAGAATGGAAACATCAGCCAAGGAGACATACACAGCCAAAAAGGATTTAAGATTATCATAAGTTGGACTAAAAAAAAACAAAACAAGGGGAAAAAGAAAAAAAAAAAAAAAAAAAAAAGCCCTCTGAATCTTGCTAAACAATCTTCTTTGGGTTACAAGATCTGAAGTCAGGGAATTAGGAGCTACCACAAGTGGAAGCAGACAGAGCTATGGGATGCCAACAGCAGAGTGCCTGCAGCCATGTACAGCAGCAGCTCACCTGATGAAGGCTTTATGCAGAGGGGAATAGACAAAACAGATCGGAGGGGTGCCAGACCACACACAGCAGAAAGCATTTTACAGCACATCAAACCTTCATAAGACTCACACCTAAGTAATCTGCACATAATGAACTGTGCAAACGCAGCCACCAAAGGTATGTTCATAAGAGGAGAGGATTCTTTGCCTTTATCACATAAACAGCTAATCAGCACTGGACTAGGAATGAGCCCAAAATCCATACAGAAAACTACTATCAATAATAATGCATCAACATGCACTGTCAATAACAGGATACCATGAAATCTGATGTCAGCAAACTGGGATTTACTGCCTGCTTGAGGAAATCTAGCAGTTTAGCAGGCAGGCTGAGGAATGTTTACCATCCACTGTACTGAAACATATTGTTGGTTCTTCCAGTTTTAGGTAAAAACAAGCTATAGTTCAAAAGAACAGAAAGCCTCAAAAAGTACCAGGCAGGCACTAAGACTTTGGATTACTTTTCTCTTGCATCCACCTGTTTAAAGAAAGGAGAATTTAAAGAGCCTAGTACCAAAGTTTAATTTCATGGCAGAAGTCAAACTCAACTTGTGTTCCGACCAGCTTCCAGGTCATTCTGGGGTAACAGTTCCTGGCAGCCTATCTGACATAAATCTACAGAGTCTGGGATACTGCCTTCTTTCTTCAGATTCATTTGTTTGGCAGAGCAGCAAAACATGAGGCTCTGGGAGAGACTGCCCTCTTGTTGAGCACAACTTCGTAACTGTGGTGACCACGAGAAAGTAAGACGGCAGCTAAATCAAAAAAAGCCAGACAAATTTTTCTAGCAGGATACTTTCAATAACTTTTTAATAACAAAAAATAAAATAAAACATAAAAACAAACAACAATAATAAAAACAGAAAATGGGGACAAGTTTTGTGGCAAAGAACTACAGAAATACATAAACAGATATTTTGATACGAAAGATGTGGGATATATTCATGCCAACTTTTTGTTGCATCCCAAGACCAGAATGCTGACTACATAAAATTACAACAGACCTATTCAAAGGGAAAAGGAAAGGGGAAAGGGAAGGGAACAGGGAAAAGGGGGAAAAGGGAAAGAGCCCTGAGTGACTCAAAAACCCTGTCAAAATCACACTGGGCCACTAGAAATCCTAGTCTAGCAGCAAGTCAGCATGGCAGCATCAGCTGATGAAATGTGAGATCTGCATTTGTAACATTAAAGCTCTTCGGATCATGAGAGACATGGTCAATTATAGTCTTATACATCTACATGCTGGTAAGAGGAAGTCGCAAGTGTAACAGCAGAACAGGGAACAAGGGAATCATATAGCTCACCCATGCCAGCTAAAGGGAAGCTATTAATTCAACGGGAATAATGTTCATGATACAGAATCTCTGAGGAATAACATTTATCCCTTCAAAGTCGATCAACCAACACTTCTTTATCATCAGACTCATGTGGATGTCAATCACACAGAACTGCGCTGCGACAGAGGAACACTGACAAAAGGTTTGTACAGCTGCCTCCAAAATGTGATTGTCAGATTATCAAAATACAAGTTATTCCTTTGGATAGAAGACATCAAGATTAAAGATGCGACAAACAAAAAGTGGAAAATGCAAATGAGAGCTGGATATAATAAAAAAAAAAAAAAAAAAAAGAAAAGAAAAATAGAAAAGGAAAAAAAAAAAAAGACACCCTCATATTAATTTACGCCTAGTATTCAACTTAATTCCTTGACACACTGCATTTCTTCCTCAAAATGAATTCAGAAAGCACAGAATTCATGAGGTGAAAGGTCATTGAGAAAAAAACCTGACCACATTGCCACAGGTGGCAGATCACCTGCTGTCAGGGCATAAGTATAGATCTTGGCAGCTCCCACAGTGTTTCCATCATCAAAACAAAAACAAACAAAAAAGGAATGTCTGCTATAAACAGAAAATAACAATAAGCAATCATTCACAAAATGGGGTACAGAATATCCGTGAAAGTTGCAAAAGAAACCCTGCAATGGATCTGAGGCAGTGGACAGCAGAAACATAGGAAACAAAAAAGGTTCTTAAGAAGGATAAAAAAAAAAAAAAAGTGTCTCAAGCTGCAGACATGACAATTGTGTTCCTACCTTCATAAAATAAAAGTTAAACAAACTAAACAAGTGCTTTATCCAGGAAATAAAAGTACTGAAGGGAAGATTCTTAATAAATACTGAAAAAAGTAATGTATAAGGAAGGATACAAATGTATAAAAAGCAATGCAGAATAGGAAAACCAAAAAGCAGTTACAACTTAAGGTGTTGCTGTACCAAGCTGCCACTTACCAAACAACGTTTTGTGAGAAAATTCCAATATTTAAAAAAAAAAAAAAAAGAAATGAAAATGGGGAGGGGGAAGTTTTGCTTATTACTGAAGTGGAACAGCAAAACAGATGGGCAGAAAGCATTTCAAAGAAGTTCTCAACAGACCCAATCCCTTCTCAACATCAGAAATTAATAAAACATTTGATTCTGAGCATTCTGATTTTAAACATAACCCAGAGGGAGCACATAAGCATAGGATAAAACAGAAGAGCAGAACAACCACCATATGTTGATAGCAAAACAATAAAAACATTCCTAAAAACAACTGGCTGACAGATCTCTTCTTTAAGTCAGGGATAAAGAGCAATTCTGAACACAAAACATTTGACATCACTGGTAGAGCACCATGTAGAGCTTTTCTTGACAAGAGCAACTGGAGAAGAACCAGACTGCTTCCAGTTAGAGGCAAAACCTCTCACAACGTGTAAGCATGGGCTCATAGAGGAAATGGATACAAGACATCCTCAATTCCGATAAGATCCAGGGAGAGGTCAGATATGCCATCTATCATACAAGAAAACACAGGAGGTCGCTAGTTTTCCATGTCCAACAGTCATTCAATGGCATATGCGGATACGGCTGCCTTTGGGCATGAGGTAGGTAGTTGGGATAGTTTCAAGCCCAGGTGAAGTATTCGATCCTATCCATCCAAATCCTTGCACTAATGGAGAGGCCACTCTGGCCAGGAGAGGAGGAACACCCAGTTACCATGATTCCCATCATAACAGCAAGAAGTAGGGGTCACTGTGAAGCCATCCGGGGCCCTCTGTGCTGGATGCACTACAAATAAGCTACTGCTCAAAAGATTACACCTGTGTCTTGTTCCATAACGGGGCTATTAAAGCTGAGGCTCCTGGTTTATTAAATCAGGAAATTAAATGCTGTGTGATGCAGCTTCTTTGCTCACTCTCCTAAGCACATATGTTTGTGAATACGGAGGGCTTTTTATGTGCTCTATTCCCTCAGTCATTTTGGTGAATCAGGAAATCTTTTAATCACTCATTTAAACATTCTCCTTGCTCCTGTGCTAAGGATGACACTTAGTTGAATACAGATGATGAACAAAAGAAGAAAAAAATATTCTTTCTACAAAGTATTGTTTCAACACATTGTATTACCATCTGAATTGAAAAGGAGACAAAAAGAGAATTGATGAAATAACTGAAAAATAAGTCTTCATAAGAGCTTGTTGAGGTTTTAAATATCTTTAAAGTTTCAGATTAGAATAAGAGGGCAGTAAGATAAATTTCCTACAATGGGTGATAATTTATAGCTTTCTATAGCAGAACATCCTACTTATTATGCTTGGTGATTATCTTATATTTGCAATGAATTAAAGGTGATTTACACCACCATCACTGCAGAGGAGCAAACTTTTATCCCTAGTGAGTTCAGCTAGGGATTTAAACCCGCCAAGTGAGTTCAACTTTATCTAAAGCCCTCTACTTACCTTCCTTTAAAAGAATACATTCTCGGTGAGACTTCTAAAAACTAATAAAGAATGAAAATATAAAACTAAATAATGCAATTTCATGCTCCTTTGATTAAACAGCATAATTTCAAATAACTTTTATAGTAAATTAATTGTGATTACACAGCAAATGGGGTGCATGTTGGGTTTGGCTTGTGTTATAACACAGCTCACAAACTTATCTTTACTGAGCTGTGCTACACTGCATTTAAGCTACTCATTTGTAAAACTAAATCCAGATTTCACTTTTTTGAACAAGAGCTTGTGGGCTGATAAATCAGACATAGATCATCTGCTACAGGATTATTTAAAACAACTGAGTTACTTTTCATTAATACTTTACTGAAAATCGAAAAACACACACACACACAAAAAATAATTTCATTTCCTGCACAAAATGCATTTAAACAAAAATTATTGTTTCAACAGCGTCAATAAGTAAATGATTATTGGTCTAAGAAACAGAATAATGAAATGAGAGGACTTCAGGAGGCTAACATCTCTTTGATTTTAACAGCAGAGAGAAGTCAGCAAGTAAAGCTGATCTTTTTGTTTATACTGGATCTATTCATTGAGCACTGATCATAGATAGAGCAGACCGCTAGGATCATTGACAGAGTGCTTCATTACAGGGAAAATCTTTTTAAAATTTAAGATGCACAATAATGGATTTCAATATTTCAATCAACACTGAAATGAAAGATCCAAGGTAATGACTGCTTCAGCCAAGATTTAATAAGGATGCCATGGGTGGTTCCCAGCAACCACAGTGCTGCTCTTCCCTCAAAAGCCTTCCTGTCAGCTTAGGTCCCACACCACCTTTTCTTCACAGATTTTAATCTCGTACAATTTCAACTATTAGAGTGGAACTGTAATTTCAGCAGAAACAGGTTCAAACCTTAAGTAAAAAATAAAAAACTAAATGCAAGAATTGAAGAGGCAATGTTCCCAACTCCAGCACAGGTTTTTCTCAATTTCAGCAGCACTGTGGGGGTTGAGATTTAAAAAGGGAGCTCTACAATCAGACCTAAGGCCACACTGTCAAAACATCTCTTTCCTGTCAGCCTGTAGACAGGTCATCTCTATCATTCCAAAAATGAACTTAATTAAAAAGAAAGAAGTAATTTCGTGTTAGATAAATCTTCAGTGGCAGCACAGAATGATGTAGATCTTAAATGTCAGCATGGAGTAATGTATGTAACAGACATCCATGAAAAGGATGTGGTTTTTATAGGCATCTTTGAAATAATAATAATAATAAAAAAAAAGTCTGATGTCTACCATGAACTGAAAATCCAAACAGCATTCAGGAAGGCCCAGGATAATTTAGATAATCAATCACAGACTTAGACAAGTTGTGGTTCTAGAGGGAATTAGCAACTCCCAAGACCTGCTCTAGGATGCAATTTCTATTCCATTTGTAGCATTTCTGGAGGACAATGATTCTTTTACTTCAAAAATAACAACAGCAAACTTTTCCAGATTTATTTTCCTAACTTTCCATGTCCTGAACCTCACATATTCTACCATAAATGAAACACAACTTAGTAGTTTGTTGCCAGAAAGAGCAAGGAATTTGGACTGTAGATTTTTAATATCTAAGGAATGCCCACAATATATTTTTTGATAGAAATATCATTTTTATCATCAAATTAATCATATAATTTTAAACAAATTGAAATTCTGCTTAATGTCTCTTTTGGTAAGATTTAAGAGATTAAATCTTTTATTGAAAATTCTATTTTCATCCAATAGACTAAGGGATGTGGGACATAGTCATAGGTTTAGGACATTTGCAAGTTAACTTTACTGACTCCTCTTGGAAAATTCAAAAAAGGTTCATTTTACCATTTTTGTTATGTATCCAATATAAGTGGTGAAGAGGTGAGAAAGAATAAAATAGTAATTTAATGTCACTGTAAAACCTTCCTCCAAGTTTCCTAATTTCTCTAGGTGAAAGGCTGAGAAACAGCACTGCGCAATAAAGGCGTAACAGCATAGGAGGAAGGGAAGATTTATTTTGGTGTCTCTTTCCTTATCTTTATGCTCTGAATGTCTTCAGCTTTTTAAAAAGGCTATTTTTTCATGAGAAGACAACAAAAAGGTGGCTAGAGAGAGATCAATGACCTCCTGCCAAACCCCAATTTAGTGTAATCACAAACTATCTCACAAACAGAAAAACAAGAAGACAGTGGGGTTACCTATACGTGAGGTTTTTCTAGAGGTGATGTGATTTTTGGTTTCAACCATCATCTTCTGGTAAGATTTTTAGATCAAAATTCTCCTTACTCTACTCAGTCATGCAAAAAAGGGTTTAACTTTATGGTCATGGCTTTCATCAAGTTAATATGCTAAATACACTCCCTTGCTTGGGACGGTCCCTTATTTTAGGCAATCCATTGGACATACCACCACTGTAAGAAAATTAGATGTGAAAGAAAACAGGACATAAATTTTGATTGATCTATTATAAAATACAAGAAAATAAAACAGATCTACTCTGGACTGAAACCAGCAAAGTAAATAATTTTAAAACTTTTTAAAAATGGTCATGTAAAATCCCTTACTGTTTGCTGTAGATCAGGTATTATAATTCGAATCACTAGAGTGTTGCTCTGACTGTCATCCATTCTGCTGCTTGGCTTTTCTGCGGTTGCTCTAATTGTGTCATAAATAGTTTCTTCTTTGGAGCTGTCTGATTCAGATTCAACAGAATAGTCGGAAAAGCTTTGTGCCATTTCATCTTCGCTTGATGTTGGGCTACGAGGCATGTTCAAGCTTTTTACCCTGCCAATACAAAGCAGAAAGAGAAAAAAGCATATATAGATAAAGTCTTAAAAACAAATCAGCTGCAAGGTTTGTTTGTTTTCCTAGAAGTAATACACGTTTCAGCAGTGAAGTCATAGGTTTCATCTTCCTTTTATTTCCTCCTGTAATTTATAGGGGTAGGCACAGTGCAATGGAAATAAATCTAGCTACTGGTTTACTACTAAAGAGGAAAAGGGGTAGGAGAAAGAGAAAAGAGACATGAAAGAGAAAATGACCTTTCTTCCAGGCACTCTCAGCTTTCCAAAAGATCCAGAGGACCCCTGCACCATCACCAAGTTCTCTGTTAAACAGAAGTGTTGTAAACTGTAATTCCAGAGACAGGTCAGCTAGACCTGACCTCAAAGCGTATTTCTCCCAGTGTAACAAGACATTTCAAGAAATTAATATAGCTGCTAAACTAACATCATCGAGACATAACTAGAATTGAGAAACTGTACAGGTTTCAATAAAAGAAACAGAAGATTTTATTATTATTATTATTATTATTTTATCTCTTCAATAAAAGATAGTATTTGCAAATAGCAGAATCAACCAAAAATGAAATCCTATAGGGAGCTAGACAGATACAGATTCTTCTTTGTGGTCTCTGGCTTGTATAACACCCTTTATCATCTACACTACCAAAATCTTTCTATTATACACATTTAAATAGAGAGTTTAGTAATACCTTTTAATCTGTGATATAGATTAGGCTAAAATAAGGATATTTGCATTCAGATGTAAATTGCATCACCTAAGAGTTCAAAGTATGAACAGCAAAAAATTGTCCTTCTGGGGTTTTTGTCCCACAAACTCAAAGCTTCTCCTGGAAATGAAAATTATTACTCTGTGGAACAATGAGGGAAAATTTATACTGGAAAGAAATGGAAAGATCATCATAAACTTTGCAGTGCTTGGCAAGCACATACTTTTTTAGTTTTCAGAGGCAAGAAAAATGTAAACATTATTTTTCACATTTTCCATAAGAAACTTTCCAATAGAACTTCTCTGCTTCTTAATAAAGAAAAATTCCACAGTTAAAAGAAAAAATACCAACCAGTTCCACTGTTGGCCCCCATTAAAGTGACATTAAAGCAAAACACAGAAAAGAAAACTGACTTTGCCAAGGTCACTCACATGCCAGGTCATTGTACCAAGATCTCCAAACGTATGCTTTGTACAATGGTCTCACAGTGAGATCCCCAAAAGTAAATAGAGTCAAACAGCAGCAGGGACTAGGAGAACACTTCGTACCACTGTGTCTCACTGTTCAGTTTGAGTCAACTAAATATCATAACCATGTTACTCATTCCTCTTCAATGACCGGTCATTTATGCTGATATGCTTACAAAGCAGGCATAAAAGACAACTTCTAATTCAGCAAATTCTAATTTTAAGGTGTCCCTATGCCAGTGCCTGCACCAGAGCACAGGCAGTGGCAAGGCAGGCCTCGAGTTTGAGGTCAAAGTCAAGCATTTCCAAAGCACATCACATACCCACATCATCAAGTAGTATTGTTATTTCTGGTGAAGGACAATTCCAGTATTATTACCCTCAGCTGTAATTACTAATGAAGACAAAAACAATGCATTCAAAAATCTGAAAGCATGCCAGTACACAGCAGCTTCATGCAAGGCTCTATTTACAAAAGAAAACTCTTGAGGGAATATTTCATCATCTTACTGCTTCACTGAACTGTAGATTAATGCTGCTCTCCAAAGCACCTTAAGTCAATAAACAGCCTAAACATCTCAATGGCTTCCTTATTTATCTGCCAATGCTGAATCACATGAAACCAAAATATAGTAGGTTGATACACAGTATTTTAAGAGCATAAGACATATAGGCCAGTGAGCGCAAGAAAAAAGACACAAAGAACATCACGCAGCTTGTCTCTCCCTAAAGCCATCTGAGAGCATAATATATTCCAGGGCAATGGCTTCAACAACTCTAACAGAGAGCAGTAAACTGCAATTATACAGCATAGAAATAGAGAGCTGAATTTGGAAAAAAATAAAAATAAAATTTAAAAAAATCCCAAAGCTTTGGCAAGTGGATTTTCATGCAAGAACTACACGGAAATATCTCATGTTGTAATAACAAAGGGAAATTACCAGCTGAAGAACCATCTCCCATATACCATGCACTTAAGTTGAATAGAACTTGGAAAAGTATCAGCAATGTGTAAGGCACCTAATTTTCTACAATATAGACCAAAAAAATGCACAAGTAACCACAGAAAGGATAATGAAAGACTATACACAACAGCAAAAAGAGCAGAATTTATGCCTCACCAGCACTACCAAGAAACAGATCATTTAAATGCTTTTTTTAAACAAGACGATCTGACCACTGGAGACACTAAACCAGTGTGCAGGGCAGATCCTTCCAGGGTGCAGAGATCAAACATCCCTCTCTTAAATCTCAGTCTACACACACGCACACCTTAGGCAACTTGGTTGTTTGGCTCTTAATTTGCACGGAAACAGAATATGCTGTCATTTGTTAACCAGAGATGCTCACTACTACTGCTCCCACAGGGAGCATGTTATCTTTTAGGAGCTGTTTCAGGTTTTTCCCAGCGATATATCAAAGACTTTCCCACAACCAAAACCATAAACTGAGGATAAGTAAGGCATGTTGTTTGGCTTATCTATATTTTTACTGCAGAAGAAAATACAGCAGCACAGGCTCCTAATTTCCAGTTGGGAGAATGTTATTTATTGGTTCAAAATGATGTTACATAGATAAAATACAGATTAGTTTTTAATAATACAATTGTTTGTGTTTTGTTCTTTCCACTTTTTTTTTTTTTTATTAAAAAAAGAATTATTAAAAAAAAAAACAAAACATATCAGACCTTTGGTTCCTATGGTTAAGCTGATCGTTTTTTACAGTGACATGATGCATCAGTGTGCTGAGTGGAGAGAAGTTTCTCACTAAATTAAAACAGATTTCCAGAGATCTTTAGAAAACAGTAAGAGTACACAAGTTATCAAAAGGGAAGAAATCCAACTCCCAGAGCTCTATGTACCTGAATGGTGTGCTCCAGTGGGTGCAAACTGATACAGGAGGGAAAAGCAAGAACAGTGACAAACCTGTCCATTTTTGGAGCCTTATAGCTGATAAGTGTTGTATGGACAGAATGTATTAAATACATATCTTAAAATTTATGCTCAATTTTCCTAAATATTATAAACTAAATATTTACTGAAGAGCTTAATCTATCTTTAATATGCATAAATATTGGACATGGTATCTTAAATAAACATAGATGTATCATTATAAGATACTCAGTACACATCCCTGGTACAAAATCATGTCTTAAAATCTTCAACTTAATGAAGGCTACATGTGTTGTTTGTTTTTTTTTATCCTAAAAAGTAACAAGCTCTCCCATCTAGTTCCGTAGTGGTAAACTGGAGCAAAACCAAATATACAGACACAAAAACCTGCTTAAAAAGACCTCTCATATAAGGTCCTCTCCCTATTGTATCAGCACTGACAAGTGAGGTGAACATGGGTGCTTGTCGAGTTTCCATGGACCAAACCCAGCAGTCCTGCATCTGACAGCCACCCAAAACCGGCAGCTCAGCACAGAGACCCCACTCCTCTGAGGCACTCCTCTGGTGATCACTTCTGCAAGAGCTTCTCTCTCAAGAGAGAGAATGGCACAAAGGCAGAGTCCCTGCCCAGCCCAGTGGGGCTCTGGAGTCCCCACTGTGTCCATCCACGCTGGCGCAGCAGAGAGCAGAAAGGCAAGGCAGCTGCGGCCGCACTCCCCCTGGGTTTCTGCAGAGGGAAAGACTAGCATATGGCAAGACAGAAGGAAATGCACCCGTAACACAGAAGCTAAATTTTCATATGGAAGTCACAATAAAGGACATTTAAGGATTCAACACTTCCTTCCCTGACCTGTGAGATTTTGGTTTTGCTGCCATGTGAATGAAGGCTAGGCTCTCCACGAGTGCCCACTACAGACTAATCAAAACAGCTATTAGCTCTCCTCTCCCTCAAACGTGGCTGAGGCACACGCATCAAATATCTTGCCCAAGGCCACCAAAGGATACATCTCAGAGCAAGGTTTCAAATTCAAGGGCCGCTGTCTCTCAGTCTCGATAAGAACAATCTATTTTTATATAAATATTCACTTGCACAATAGCAGCCCTGTTGCCTTCAGGGAGAAACCCTCTAGGCGGCTATTGTCAGACGAGTTAAAAATGTACCTGTGGGAATATCCCAGACACAGAGTAGGCATTGTTATGGGCTGAGTAATACCATTAATGAGACTGTGAGAAAATTCTGCTGTTAGAATAACAGTAACTGCTAGAAAGAGGCATTTAATAATTAACTGTGAAGAAATACTAATCAGAACAGGGATTTCCATCTGTGTAAAATCTGCCAGCTCCTAACACTCAGATTCTCTGGATTTATTCAGGATTACACATATGAGAGCAAGAACCAGCTCTCCAAGCTACTAAATTAAAATACAGAAGAAGATCAAGCATTGCCTTTTCTAAATTTATTAATAGTAAAACAAAAATGAATTTCAGATGGAACTGGAGACAGGGGTGCAGTCACACTGCACTGTGCATGTCATGCCTCTCTACGGCTGTGCAGAAAGGACTGTGGAAAACAAAATCTGATGGGCAGACAGATTCCAATGGCCAATTTGATGGATTTAGACTCCACTTTGTACTGCTGCTTTAAAGCTGTTGTTAACCAGCATCGTATCCCAAAGAAGCAATCCAGGTTAAAGACCAGCCTTTTGTTTTCGGAAGTTAGCTTCAGCATCCATCACATCACTGAGCTGGATCACTATGCAAATGTTTGTATTAGCAGTGGGAAGAAGATGGCAGGTGGCCAGAAGCAAATAGCCAGGGCATAAAAAGGGCAGAAACAACTTTTTCCAAAAGCAGCATTAATGTTGCCAGCATAAAGCGAATCTGTGAGACTACTGCCTATGTGACGAGAAAGAAATCTATGTAAATATGACAAGTTGATTCATGCCAATGAAAACCTCTTCATTACTAGCACCAAAATATAACTCAGAACAGGACTGCTGGCTGAAACTTACTGATACAAAAATCATTCAGGAAAATACAAAAACCTGAAATAATACCTCTGCATGGAGAAAAAAAAAGTACATAAGGAATGCTAACCAGCTCACAGTAAAATCCCAGGGAAGATGAGGCCCTTGCAGCTTCCCCTGTTCTCCCAAGCCCACCAGACCAGGAGGGAGCTTTGGTGTTGATGGGACACCACGCGAAGCTTTGCTGGTCAGGCTCCAGTCCTGGGGGTCTTCTGCAAAAGAGCCAGCCTGTTCCCCAAGGGAACACCTCCTGGTCCAATTTGATTTAGAAGTATAGCTGTAGCTCAGTAGACTGGAAAACAGAGGATGAGGACGTGCATCAAGAGGATGAGGACTCTAAGAAAGTTAATCTATTATCCCACAGTTCTCTTGATCCACCTCTGCAAAATGGTTCTTAATTCTTCTGTAAAGCACTTTTACGGTGTGGGAGTAAACGCTAGAAAGCCAAATCTCCTGCATGCTATCAAAAAAAAAATGCCCCTGCAAAGTAATTACCTAAAAATTTTAATCATACAATATTTTGCTATTCACACCCCTGTATTTACAGTTTCCTTCCCTTTATATCACTCCTTCTCTTAAATTTGTCTTAGTTACACTGTCTGGTAATGCATTTTTTATCGCTCTGTTAAATAACTGAATCAAATAAATATTTTACAAGATATGTGTTGAGTACTCATGTACCAGATCACCAAGCAAAATTCCTCTTTTAGTTTTCTCTGAAGCTATTGTTTCTCGTCCCAGTATCTCTTACTCTCAGATTTAAATACTGGTTTGAAATCAGTACTGAAAATCAATGGCCATACCCATTTGTCATCACCGGCACCACTGGAAGATTCTTCTTGCTGCCCTGTTTCAAGGCTGACTTACGCAGTCTTTGATTTCTCTGCTAGGTAAGCTGCACAGGTGACAGAGACAAATTGTTTTGCAAAAGTGATCAAGTGTGACACTTTTTTTTCCCCCTTCCTTTAAAAACAATAAACAAACAAACCAAAAAAAAAAAAAAAAAAAAAAAAGAGAGAGAGAGAAACAGTGAAGGGATTGTTGAACCTGCTTCTTATTCTGAGGCAGGTTGTTATCCCTTGTTCATGTATATTTGTGCAATGCAGACATGCCAAGAAGAGGCTAAGCCCCATTAACTTCTGGTATTCAGAGTCCTAAATACCAACATCATATGATTAAAGTGGGTCTTAAGATCAGACTGGAAGAATGTAATTTGTTCTTTTTACAGATGTACTTCACCATTAGCACTCCTAAAACATATAAAATCTACACATTTAACCTATTTCTACAAATATAGGGTAGTTTTCTGAAAGTTTTGTTAAGTTTCCAAGCAGCTTTTTGTCCAAAGATAAAATTCTTCTCATCCTCCAGCTGTTTTACTTAGTGTTTATTTTATTTACAAACTATTCAGATGGTCAAAGTATCTTTATGGAAAGCCTGAACTTCAATCAGGCAGATGCAAAAAGAGATTTTGGAAAAGGACAGATACAAAGAATACAGTAGATAAGTGACTTATTGTGTTGAACGAGCAAGTCTGGAAGAGAGGCCATTATGGAAAAAGCTTTAAAACGTTTGAAGTAGAAGCAACTTTTCAACTTGAGAAAACAAAACCTGTTGAGAAGGAGAGAAGGAGAGGGAAAGGAGAAGATTCAAACATATTACTAGGGGAAACACAGCCAAGTATTTATAAATGTTAACCACAGTGAAGTTTACAGAAAAGGGCAACTCCCATTGGCAATACAGTATCTTAAGTGTCTTCTGTTGAGCACCTGCAAGGTTTCCAGTGCAAACCTATCTGACCTTTATTTAAAGGTCACCACTCCAGACAAGGAATTACAGCCAGCCCCTCGAGCCCCACGGTAGGTAGCTTCCAGGCTCTCTTCATTTCTACTGTTATTTTTAATATGGCCTCTGCTTTTGTACATTTATTAGAACATCTATTTCTTAACAAACAACTGTGCACCTAAGTAATTATTTAAATAATACTTGCAATGGATGCTATATTTTACCTAGGATGAAATCATAATGCGTTTTGAAGCATTAAGTAAATGACTGGACCCCAAAGTGGATGCGTACACTTATTTGCAAAAACAACTTTCAGTCTGAGAATTCATCTGCTCAGGGTGTATTATTCCAGTATTCTAAAACACTTTAAGTAGATGTTAAAACAAAAGCTACGTAAATAGCAGCTAAGTAACTAATTCAAATAGGACAAAAACAAAACAAAACAACAACAAAAATTAAGATTAAAGCAAAGCAAATTACCCCAGAAACCAAAGCTCATCAGCATACCAAATATGAGATCTGCCCTGAAGTCATATGTTCAAATAAATACCCTTTCTAGGCAGCTAGCATTGGATCCTGAAAGTCTGCCATATAATCTTTATACTGTTGATCTTGTTTGGAGTAAAATATAGACACAGTAACCCTCTGAGAGCCTTTTTAAGCAAATTCATACCTTGCATGGGGAAACAATAATGGATGTAAACCTGCTGAAGTCAACAGATTTACTTTAGGAATGGCTGCATGAAGATGTGACACCTACATGTATTCATAAGAAAAACAGTCAGAGAAAGTTTTAAGACCCAACATGAAATATGGAAAAGTCTATCCAATTCTCAAGCCAATAAAGCTTTTCTTGATAATATCACAATAAAGATATAAATATTAACTTTCATTAAGCATACTTATGTATAGTAACTGGAGATTTCAAAGTTGCAAACTTCAGCAATGAAAAAAATATATTTCCCATTCAGTTATTCAAAAAGAGAATTATACAAACTGAGTAAGTAGTTATGAATTGTTCTCTTTAAGCAATGTGCAAGTAGTACACCACTTCAATTTTAAAAGATCATTATCTCTTCATAAAAGATTCATATAATGCTTGTTTTGGTTTTCCCAGAAGTTTTCCTTACCTCAACTGTAGTCTTGCAGAGAAAGCAATTTTATCTTCTAGGCTTTCTGTTTCCAGCATCTACTTGTACTTGACTACGTAAATATCACAAAGATTATAATATGTTGGAAGGGAAAGGACATAAGAGAATTTTAAAAGACTTAGACTTACAATAAGAATTGGAAAAAAAAAAAAAAAAATCAAAGCTTGTTGAAGGTATTTACCTCTGGTGCATCTCCCTGGTGGATAAAGCAGCTTGGTTGCTTGTTAATTTGCACTTTATGCTTATCAATTTATTTTCTTTTTTATCCATAAGAAAAACATTTTTGTGAGAGCATTTAATTATTTTTTTTTGTATTCAAATGAACAGAGAAGCACTGTTGCTGTCTTGTTATGTAGATTAGATCAGGTCCTGAGAGTAGAAAAGACAGACTCTTCTATCTACAAGTGAGTTAGTTTGTTACGAATGGGTTTTGTTATGAAGATCTACCTGAATTTTCTTCAGGTATGATCCTGATGGAGGGCTACTACGTTACTGAAATGAATTTGCTGTGTTGCCAAAAATAGTCTTATTGCATACATTATTTTGGTCAAAGAAATAAGGAACCAGTTAAAAAAGCAAAGCTTCAAATAGATGGTTTATTTTTCCTACAAAATTATGTTATCTTTGTCTGAGAGATGGGTGAAAAAAACTAAATTACCCTTTCTTGTTGTGCTCGTTTGTGTTTTTTTTTATTTACTTTCAACAAATTCACTACAATTTCAACACATTAGGAGACACCCCTTGAAGCTTGCAGAGGGTACCTGGTACCAATGTCTGCAGCAGAGGTGGTCCTTGAGGGCACAGACTTTCCAGAGCCTGTCACCCCAAGGCAGTCCCATGCTGAAGTGCCCTATATATAGTTGGGGATTTGAAACATATACCAGGGTGCAGAAGCCTCAGATCAGGAGCAGTTCTACAAACACAGGTCAAGAATTCTATGATTCTAAGTTGTGGCTGTTTCTTACCAGCACTGACAACTATATTGGCAGTAATAGGAAGCAATACATAAGGCAAATAAGCTTCTAGTTCATTTGCTGCCTTGCAGAGCCAAGCAGAAGTAAGCCCTGGCCTCAGTTAAGATCATGAAATCAACATGATAGAGAGCAGGGAAGAAAGGCAGAAGGAACTACTTGGCCTTTATAAAATTAATTTCTTTTCCTAACCAAAACGGAAACAACAAATGAACAGTGACCCAGAAAGGATTTGCACATTCTACAGCCAGGTAGGTGACCAGCCTGTGGTTTAGCCAGCCTCCAGTGTAAGCAAAGCCATGTGCTGTGTGTGTCCTCACTCTCTCTGCACCCATCTGTGCAAGTCTGCAGCAAATATCCCTGTGTCCCAGTGGCAGATGGTCTCCAGGCTTCTCTTCTCCAAATTGCAGAAAAACTTACCTGATTTTTTTTCAAATGAAATTTTAAAAGAGGAACTCTGATGATCTTATCTGCATCTTGCCTGCTTATTTTCCACCCCCACGGTACGCACAACTTGGGCTTTAACCTGTACTCCAGCCTGTAGATGCAAGCCTGAGTTCATACTGGAATTAACATTTTTTTTAGGATTGTGTATGTGAGTGATGATAGTGATGGCAGACTGGGGAAAAATATTTGCATGCTCAGAAAGGTTAAATGGTCTGCCAAGATGACACAGGTAGCACAGTAGTTCTGAAGGAAAACTGAGAAATAAACTATTCTCTTGCCCTTCGAAATTTTGATTCAACTCAAAGTAAAGATAAGAGATTAACTTTTTTGATTAACAATCAAAACACAATGAAAAATACCGGTTTTCCTCACAGACAATCAACACAACTATTGGCTTCAGTAAACGGCTCAAGAAATAAAAGATTACTTCTTAGGCCAGAAGAAAATAGAACGAGATGCGTGCTTTTAACTAGTATGCAGAAACGGGGAAACAAAAATACATATAAAGGATAATAAAGTTTAAAAATATATAATGATTCATCAATAATTCTTTGAGCCTTCATTCCCTAAATGCCAAGTGTAGTTTGAAATTTAATATTAAAAATAAATAGCATGCCAAATCACCCTGGATAACAGCTTACAATACTTTGATTTAGAGATTCTTCTCCAGTTCAAGAGAAATCCCATAAACATCTCCAGCCAAGAACTACAAACTCTTGACATCAAAGTACCACAACTGTTCAGCATCCTACATCGTTGTTCTTCTGAGGCGTCCCTGTCTCAATGCAGAACGAAGACAAATAACAGTCATTTGCATTGGAAGGGCTTATGGAGCTCTCTAGTCAAGAAACCTGCTCACAGCTAATGCAGCTGTGAGATCACAGGCTGCTCATGCTGTTAACTATATTTGTCTTGAAAACCTCCAAGGATGGAGAATGTGTAACCTCCCTGAGCAACCTCCCTGCCCCTGCCTGACTGTCCTCGTAGGGAAAAAGATTTTCCTCATACCTGGTCTGAACTTGTTCCAACTTATTGCCTTCTCTCTCTTGTCCTCCTGCCATTCATCACTGCACAGAAACTGGCTCTATCATCTCCGTAAGCTCCCTGCAGGTGTAGGCCAGCTGATGCTCCATCTCCCCAGAGCCACCACTTCTCCTGCTGGTCACCTCTAGATTTTGTCCCCACTCCCCTCACAGAAAATCTTCTTTACAATAGGATCATTCCTCCATGCATTTCAATATCACTAACACAAAATCACCAATTTTGTTTTTAGCTAGGATGTGAAGATGCCCTTTCATCTTAGTTTTACGTAAATGCACGGTTAATGTATATTCTCAAATATTCTGCAGCCTTTTTTACTTCTGTATTGTTCAAAGTATGGGGCAAAAACAGAGGAGAATATTTTTTCATTCTCTCTTCTAATCCATGGCCACTCAAACATTTGCCTCCCGTGTGCAGTCCCATAGCATTCCTGCAGCAGCACACAGTTCATATGAAAAAAGAAATACTGATTCAGAAAATCAGGTCATTTTGCCCTGTTAGTGGTGTATGTAACAAAGCCATGACCAAACCATTACAAAAACTTGACCTCACTAAAGAAGGGCAAGGCCAGGACTAAGTTTAGAAACAATACTGGCAACCGTGCCAGATGTATGGACAGCTTGGTCTTACTGAGGCCAACTGCAAAACACAGCACTTGCATCTCTATTTTGTCTTTAAATAGAGCTGTAATGGTTAAGATACAACTGGAAGATTAACAAATAGGCTTAGTTCTATAACCCCCCAAAATCTGCAAGTTTCCAAGCAATCATATGTTTTGTAATCAGTATGGTTTCACAGTATTATCACACTGTGAAATATATGTACAAAGTTTTTTCAACTGTACCAATACATGTTGGCTGTTAACCTACTATCAGTAATATGTTCCTTTCTTGTGTTTTTTTAAGGGGACATCAAAGTTCAAATTATCATGGACTGAACAATTCAATCTATAATTTACAACAGAGATCTAAGTAAATTTCATCATCATCAAAGGAAAAAGGAAATTCTTGATTTGTTTACAAGAAGTACAGTGATTTCTTTACAGAGTATGATTTTCACCTGTTTGTACAAGTCTCTAATTCAGTCACAGGTAATGTACATCCTAAAACAAGGCTGTTAGAGAACTAGAAATACTTTAAACAGATTTATTTCTAATTGACTAGATTTTGTGTTGATTGTACTCCTGTAAGACCTGATTAAGTGAATTCATTACCATTTGTAATTTTCTGACGGCATACTTTGGAAATTCCAGCCAGGGAAATTATCACAGTCTAATCAAGAAATGCAAACTGAATATAAAAGCATTCTTAAATAATCTTGATTGAATTATGATATGAAATATTCCTGATAAAAATCTGTCTTGAATTCCAGGCATACAGCTGTCAGTTTCTGCCATTAAGTAACTACTTAGTAAAAGTTCTTACTAAATCCTCTGTATGCATTGAGCAGCTGATGGTGTAGGACTTCACAGTCCTTTTGACGGCCACCTGCATGGGACTGCCTTTCTCTAGAAATGAGGAGCAGTGATGTACAGGAATAAAATGCGTGAAAGAACTATTTCTCTATAAAACTGGGGGCTGGCACGACCCTGAGATGAAGTCTTTATTTTATTCTAAGTCTTTCTATTTTACTGCTCAAATACTCCCATGTGTATTGCTAATGTTAACAATTTCCACGCAAAGCTCATTTCCTAACACTGCTCTTGATGCTGTCAGAGCTACCTATTCCTGCACCTCATTATAAGAGAAGAACAACATCTAGGCAGCTCTGCTTACTGTGTAATGCAGCTGTGCAGGGAAGGAAATAATTAAGCCCATCATGTGAACCAAATCCTTCAGGATATTCCCATTAACGAGATCTACTGAACCCCTCTCTGCCTTGCTGCTTGCACAAATGAACAAGGCAGAGACAGAGTGCAAAAAGCCCTCCTCTTCAGAATTAATATAAAGCTATGAAAACAGAAATATATTTTGTTCTATTCACATTTTTAAGGAAATATGCATTAAAAAGAGATTTGCTGTTAGCTTTTATGCCTACTTCATGTTCTCCCAGAGATTTTACTCAGTCTGCCTTCCAGTGTTTTCACTCCTAGCTGCCTCATCTCAAAAGTTTTCCCCAGGCCTAGCCTCCTCTTCCCCAAACTGTTTCTCAACCACACATGGTAAACTACCGTTTCTGCCCCTTTCATGGTACTGGATTTAATTTCTTCCTAATGTGCTTTCATGTTCATGATTTTGACATGCCTCTAGTCTATTGGGTTAAGAATGCCACCAGCTCCTCCCCATTCTTTTTTTTTTTTTTTTTTTTTTTTTTTTACTAGATTTCAGGATGTATGCTAACTTTCCACACAGAAGATAGGTCACCAGGCTTGGCTCTCTCCCACCACAAACCTGCAGCCATTGATATGCCCAGCAGTTGAATTTCCCACCATTATAGCTTGCCACAGAAGGCATGTTAGGCATCAGAGCTGCATCACCACTGCCTCAGCAAGAGCAGGGGGGCAGGAAGGTCCTCAGACCTTCTTGCTTCCACAAGACAACTATTCTTGCAGCAGCACCCAGGCTGCTGACTTGGCTGCCCTGTTCCACCCAGGGCACAGGGCTGGATCCCCTATTGTTTGGCCTGGCGAGGACTCATTAAATCACAGCCAGTCAGAAAAAGTACATAAAAATTGAAGTTTTGCTATAGTAAAAAGAGCAAAGTATGTATATAATATTGCAGTATTTTGTATATTAGAATAATGAATGTTAACGATACAAAAAAAAAAAAAATGGTACATGCAACAAAGACCTATAATAATACTTTTAAGAGAACCACAGAATTGGGTACTGGAAGTTCCCCTTCACTAACAACTCAGAGCACGTAAAGCATAGAGGAGTGTTTACAGCCTGTACCAAACATCACTGTCACTGTTGGCTCTCACGGTGAAACAGCGTGCTCAGTCATGAATGTCTGCTTTTCACATCTGCAGTCACTGTGACTGCTATGAATATAAATGGGAAAGAAAGACATTTAAAAAGAAAAAAAAAAAAAAGGACTGATAAGGTAAGCAGAAGCCTTACCCATCACATCTGTAGTTTAGAATGTGTTGATGTCTTGCAGTGTTAATACATTATCAAAGCTAGATTTGAGTAACTGCTGTTCTTTATGCTTCAGACTTATTTGAAAGGTAGTTCAGTTGTACGCTGATGATGTCTATTTCCCACAAATAGCTTAGTAGCATTGAGCAAATGATTTAAAAATTGAGATTTAAGTTTATTTTCCCATTTTTAGAATTGATTCAAAGTATTTCCTCTTACCTCCACGCTTTCTCAATTCTGCAGACTACTCAAACATATACATCCCTCATCAAGGTATGACAGTATGAGCTCTGAAGGATTATTTTGATCATGCCATAGACTAATGACCAACTTGATATTTGAAAAACTCCATAACTAGAAACTTACTCACACGTTTTAGTCAACAAAAATTAGTCTCCTAAACTCAACACATTGCCAAATAAAATTCTTTAATTCTGTATTTGTGTAATTGTCTTTGATCCATTTCCTTTGTCTTCTAATTGGCATAAGTACTCATGTTTGATATTGGCGCTAGCCACAGAAGCAAATAGCCAATGATAAATTCCTGATAAGTTAATATTTTTTTTCTTGTGCTGGCCTTGAGATACACACCATCATGTTTTAAACTTTCTCTCCTTTTTCCATTTCTACAGACTACTCCTCCAATTTGAAAGCATCACCCTGCAGTTTACAGCAGTCCCTTGCCCACTTTTTACATAATTTTAATGTTTTCAGTCTCCTTCTGTTGCTCATCCAAAGATACTGCTAGGACTGTCTATCAGTGTGAAACCACCACACTATCTTACCTTTGATATGTGGTCATAATGTGCATTAACACAGACACCTGCAGCATCAATGTGAGAAAAGGCCTGTTCACTTTTCTCTCATCACAGAGAAAATGAGTTTTTTAGTTTTCAGATCATACAGAAGCATCAGGCTTTACCAAAGGAAACCTAATTTTAAATCACTGTAGTTTTTGATCATTTTTTTTCTGACTTCTGAGTTTAAAGTTATTTATTTTGTAGCAACTGGACTGTAAGCCAATAAAATAATTCTAGTTTAAGAAACTTTTGTATAAAAAGGTGTAAGAAGTCTCCAGAGTACTACCAAAACTTTTCAAATTGTGTTTCAAAAGAATCACAGAAAAGATATGAGGGAAAAAAATAAAAAGGAATAAGAAAGAAATACATAGAGACTAGAAGCCTGGTTGAATAGAAAACACTGAAAATGCAGTGCACAGATACAATAGAAAAGACACAATGGACATGTCTGAGCTATATAATGAGAGGCTCTACAGTGACATCCCAGTCCATCAGTTTTCACCTAACTGTATGATGAGGGACTACACTATGAAATTCTTTACCCAAACTGAACATTAATTGCAAAAGTTACAGTGAACTTCCCAAAAAAATTGCTCAAAAAAAAAAAAAAAGTGTTTCAACACATCTAATACAAGTACCATAACATTAGTCTTCCTGCTAGTTCAGATTTAAAGTATATTCAGTAGGAGGAGGAAGAGAGCTGCTACACATGACGATGGAAGTTAAAGTGCTCTCCCAACTGTCTTCACAACAGGCTGCTGTTAAACTGCTAAATTCTCAGTTTTACTAAATCTGTGACATAAAAATCAATTCTGAGAAGTTGCTATAGGATTAAAGGGAAAAAAAAAGTGAAGAAAAGACATGAGTAACTTAAATGATTTCTCTACAAAAATTAATTTGGCATGCTTACCTGTCAGCATACATAAGAAAGCAATTGTGTCAAGATCATCAGCACCTAACTATTCTCATCTCAGATTCCTGTAAAAAATAAATAAATAAATACATGAGAAAATTGACACATAGAGAAAGAAATCCAGTGACCTAACAGCCACCCTCTTTAAAATCTGCAAAGCAGAAACACACAGAGCACAAAGGGGATTTTGATGTATTAGTCTTCGAAGAAAAAGAAAGAAAAAAAAATAAAAATAAAAAAGAGGATTTTTATTGCTTTACCAATTTACAACACATTCATCATGCTGTAACATAAATATTATGCATAGCTTCAAAATGACAGAGCCTTACAACTTGACTCACTCCAGAGTGCTTCTGGCAGCATAAAACTAGTCTTAAGGCAAAAACAGGCTCTCCTGGTTATCAACAGACATAATTTCAGGCCAGATCTGTCAGCAGGTGAAAGATGCTGCCTTGCTGTTTCCCGTGGACATCTTTCTGAATTTAAGTTTTGCAAAGCACTCAGCATCCCAGGCATGTGCATTTGCAGAACAACCCCAATTTGTGCAGCAAAATGCATGTCATTGATTGGTGGTTGTTGTTTTTGTTTGTTTGTTTGTTTGTTTGTTTTCCTCCAAGTCTAGCTGAGATCCAGAAATTATGTCTGCTTTTTCCAGCCCCTCAGAAAGATTCCCCAATTCAGCAGACAGGTTGAGCATCACAGTCCAACTCCCACCACAGTAAGGGATAACCTAGAGCAGGCTAACTGATGAGCACTGAAGTGTATGACTAGATTCAAATTTATTGTCTTCATGGATGGGTAGAAGCTCACACTGAAGAAAGTCTTGCCTACGATGTATTTCTCCCCTTTACAGGTGTAAATGAAAAGAAAAAAAAGAGACTTCTACATTGAGAAAGCGAGTTTGACAAACTTTTTTCTTTAACTTTTTGGTAACGCACTCTACTGCATGGTACTCCGTCAAAAAAATAATATTAGATTATATTACACCTGTTACACTAAGAGGTCCAAACAGGCACTCTCAATTAGCCACAAGAGAAATATAAACCAATTACGTAGCTCCAGAAGAAGTACAGAACATGACCATAAGTTAAACCAGAAATTCTCAGGGATAATTATGTGAACACCATTGGACTGCATGTTCTTTATTTTAAATTAAGATACATTTTGACAAATTTTACTGAAACAAACCTATTCAAAAAGTTTCAAGAAGGCAAAAAATATTTACAAATGTCTCTCCAGCAGCTGCATAACTCTGCACAACTATCTTATAGAAACAGCAAAAGCTATTTAAATATAGAACACCAAACTACTGTATTTTGTACTAAATAAGCTGCTTTTGAGATGAAACCTAGTAGACCCAGCATTTTCAGAGTCAGAGATATAAACATGATCTCCACAATCAGGAATGTCATAGGAAATGTAGAGAAGGAAGGATCACTAGCTGTTTCTCAGAAGGCAAAAACCAGAATCCATGGAAGGGAAGGTATCTGCAAGTTAAAAGCAAAACAAAATCAGCTAATCTAACAGGTTTCTTAATCATGCTTCCACTTTTGAACCATCTCTTATACATGCCAGCTTTCAGTTTCTATATGGATATAGAGACAGAGGATAAGGAATTACCTGGAACTCGAAAACATCCATCACAAATGAGTCTTCCAAAATTGCTTACAAATGCTGACACATCTGCATATTACAAAAAATGGCTTTATAGTTTTTTTTATGAGGCTTATAACTTGGCCAATTTTAGATAGATATTGGTAGGATTTAGTAAAGGCATAAAGCAATAGTCTGAACTTTAAGGCAATATTTTGGGACTTTGTTGTTATAGAATGTAACAAAACCAATATAAATATTAAGTATTCAGCTGCTAAATACCCCACAGAAAATAAAATCTAAGAAAATTCAATGAAGGGAATTTTTGCACTTCCTATGGAGAATTGCAGCAGTTTTTTCTGTATGGAGTCCGAAGTCTTCTGTTTACAAAAATGACCCAGCAACATGTCTCCATTACTTGTATCTGGGCTGTTAATTTACTTCTTACAGTAATCTCTAATGCTACATCTAAGGATAAGAAAATCAACATGAAAAACAGCAGTCTCAAAGAGTTAGGGAAAGGCCTTTAAATGAGAGTCTTTGTATACTGCAGATTTATAGAAAACAAATTAAATGGTGCCAATGCAGGCTTCCTAATGAGGTTGGGTGAGGTTGCATAGTGGATGAAGACACCACTGTTGCAAAATTAAGCAACTGTTGTCTTCTCTTCCTGAAAAACACACCTCTTAATACTCACATGCAGACAAAAATGATCAAGATCCCTTCAGATCCTGTTTTTCCTCCCCTCCAGCCTAAGACTGGTAAAGCAGAAGCTTCTCTTTCTACCATCAGAGCTTCTGGCACACCCCTAAACAATTCTCTGTGCCATAAAATCCCAGGTTACTCTCACATCCCCATCACTTCCTGCTGCAACAGCTTTCTCTTCCAGATGTTGCCTGCATGCCTGGCTAGGCAAAGGATCAAGTATTATCCCCCAGGTGACGCACAAAGCAGGACAGGAGCTGCTGACCTCATGCCTTTCCCTCCATGGAAGCACTAATGTGGGTCTCTCCAATACTTAATCACCAATTTTCATAACATTTGCAGGAACACCTTAAGAGATTTCTGTTACTTTAAACAAATCAGCTGAAATTTAGCAAAATATTCAAAAGCCATTGGAAAGTAGCAGGGGAGGATTAAGGAGGGGAGAAAAGACTGGCAGCCCAGCCACATAAGCCATTTTCCTCATTAAATCAACCTAAAAAGCACCAAGCCTTAACTCCAAAAAGCTGAGACAAATACTACGGCTGATGACACCTATGGGGCCATGCAGCAAGGAGATCTGTCTGATGTTTCCACGCTGTGCAGTGTGGCAGCAGTACCCTGGTTCAGGGAGCTGCAGCCATGCAGTATTTATAGGACTTGCTGCCCTGCTCAGCACTGCTCCTTTCCCCAAGCAGGTTGGCCAGGATGCCAACCATTCCCAAAACGATGCAAGTCAAACATTCCCCCTGACCTGACAAGTTTTCAGATTAGAAATGTTCCAGTGTTTCTATAACTAGCAGAATGAAAGTGTCAAGATTTCCACATCCTCTTTTTTCTATTGTAACACGTGCATTTAATGAAGCATCTACACAGGGAGATTGCCTTGCTTGTGGGCATTTCTCTGTGCTTAGGTGCCCACGTTGGAAAGTACAAGTTTTTAACTGAAGAGCGAAGTTCAAGTAAATTCAGCTACTGACTAGATAAAGCATGTCCAAACACTGCTCAGCATACAAACATGCATTTATTCTGCCAGTATTCTGGCTCACGCAAACACAAGCCAACCAAAAATCATACAACCATATTGGCAAACTTGAGTGAATATTTGTGCTTAACCTCTCAGCACAATTTCAGTGCCAGAGTAGCCCCAGTTTCTGGCTCTGCCCTGGCTCCCAGCTGACCAGCCAGCTTCTTCGCACAGCTGTCTACATGGCTATGGAGAAATACCCATCTCTGTGAATTTATGAAGATGGCACAGAGAATGGTTATATGGAAACACTCAAAAATGAAGCATATGGGAATGCTCAGCTCCAGGATAAGCATGTTTTAATTAATACAATTTAGAATGAAACATTTCACAAATTTGTCATTATTTTTCCCAAACAAAAGCAGCCCTTGCAATCTTAATACTATTGTACAATACTAAGTGTTCCTCATCTATATTCACATAAACAAAAATATCTGTATGTCATCAACAGTGAAGATCCCTTTATCTGCACCAAAGCTTATGTTCCCAGCAGCTTCTGTCAAAGGCAATTTATACATGAGGCCTTCAGCAAGCTTGAGTGAATGTCTTCAGAATGTAAATACCAGAAGAGTTCACAGGAATACAGAAAACTTCACCTGGTTAAAAAATGGCTAAAGCAGTCCAGCTATGCTAGATGAAAGCGCTAACTGCTGCTTTAACAGTACATTCATGTAATTTATAGAGAGCTGAAGGCACCGTAAGACTGCAGGCAGTCCATTAGTCTAGTAATACAGAGACTCCCAGATGTCCTTAATACTAATAGGCCCCAAACACACACACTGAATTCTCCACTTTTTTTCCATGTTAAATTGAGAGCTCAGATACCGGGGTGTACTGGTAGCCAAGGCTTGCATCTCTGGCACGTATGTACATGATGGATTCAAATGCTGCATGAGAGAGACTGAATAAGCAAACCTGATCTGATTCTAGCTCCAAAGAGCAAAGCAGCAAGCTGAAAAATGAATGTAGCAAGGGAAGAGCTATCTGTGATTTTGAGAGACTCCTGTTGTCCAATTCTGCCACTATATACTGCCAGAGCAAACAAAGGAAGTCTGTTCGCAAGGTTGAAATGTGAACAGAATCAGGAAAACAGTTCAAGGATGTGGAAAAATAGTTATTTTATTCATTAGAAGAGACCATATTTGGGCATAAATTTAAAACTCAGAGCAGAAAATACTCCACATGGACCTTTTTAGAACTAAATATGAAGCCTACAGCTGCTTGAATACTTACTGGAATGAATTCACATATTTGTGACTCTCTTTTTGCTATGCTTGACTACTCTAATCTTTTTTTTTTTTTTTTTCTTTTTTCCTCAGCTGCCCAACTATAATGGGTTCAATGCTTACAGTTTTTGTGGTAGCAAGGAATGGTCTTCAAAAATGTCAGATGATTTGTGGCTTCAGACCATTCACCATCTATGGCAGCACATCCATGCTAGCAGCAAAAATAAGATTACTTTCTGTCCAAATACAGGTAATATAAACATACTATTAATTTCATTTACACCTAAAATGCAGAGAACCCTCCACGGTTCTCACACATGGCCTCTTCAACATTTTTTATTGGATAAAAAAAAAAAAGCAACACTGGGAATTTGGGCAACACAACATATTAAAATGAGGCAGATTAGCACAAAATCAGGGATGTCCCAAGTTGGTGCAAAGCAGATATTAACAAGACAACCCCCCACAAGTCATCCCTGCTCACCCAGGCATCAAACTTCTAACTCTCCCTGCACTTGGAGAAGAGGGGAGGACAAGGTGCAAAGGTTGACTTCATTTTACTGGTCCTTATTAAATCCATTTCTAAAATATTTAGCAAATTGAGCAGTTGGTAGACCTCACTTAATAGCTCTGACCTGCATGCGAACTGCAGATCTCCAAACACCTCATTCTCTAGCACAAAAAGCCATGCATAATGCAGGAGTAGTGCATGGGTGAAGTTAATAGTGTATGCTAATCCCTTGCTGAAGCTCAGGGACATGCTTGGCCTCTGCTCTGCAGCCACGCACGCTGGGCACAGTTGGCCAGAAGTTCATGACCACTTACTTTTAGAAGCCAATGGGGTCTATGGTGCTACAGTGTGAGCACAAGGCAAAAGGCTTCTTGTGACAGCAAGAGACAGGATCTACATACTTGATGTCTGAAACCTGAGTTTCAGAGTTTACTCAGCATGAGTAGATATAAATCTATTGTGATCTGAGAAATTTCAAACTTCGCTATCTCAGAATAAGCTGAATGTGATTTAGGCAGAATTCAGGTCTGCCATAACACTCCCCACTTTTAAGCAGAAAACATAGTCAGGGTCTTTAAATAGGACAAGGCAAAAATCCTACTCAAACACAAAACACTTCTGGGCAGTACTGCTGCCCAAACAGTCACACTGCACTTCTAATCTGACCTGTCATTGTGCTGCTTGACACCAGAGGTTTCCCAAGTACAGGAACTTCAGCAGAAGCCCTTAGGGCAGCCGCTTGCTAGATTTCCCTCCTCCTCTTTGCCTCATAAAGTGGGACAGCCACAAATTCAGAGCATACCACTCATGACTGCTGGCTTCTCTAATAGATTATTTAGCGCAATATAACCTTCATTAAAAGGGTCCCTCTAGGGAAAACACAAAGTCAGGATCAGAAGAGTTTGCAAGATACTTAAATAGCAGTTGTGTCACATACACACAGGTGGACTGACAACCACCTGAAGAAGAGCGAGGTTGAACCCATAACAATTATTCTTGACGCCTGTGAGTATGTCATCAGCTAAGGAGAACTCAGGAAGAGACCACAGGAAGCAATTTTTTTCTCTGGCATTTTGTTAAGTGACAGTCCATAGCCACTAAAACAATTGCAATATATGCAATATTCTAGCTGAACAATAAAATCAAGATCACGAATAAAAAGTATGCTGCCAACAGACCTTCTCTACCCCATAAAAATGTGGAAGCCTTGCTAACAGCTTCTGTGTAAACTATTCAATGCCTATGTTCCAGTCTCCTAAAATGATTTTTTCCAACCCTAAATATAAGTGTAAGGAGACTCAGGTTACTAGGAAAGCCATGCCACATAAAGAAACATACAGAATAACTTATTTCAGGCAGCTTAAATTTTTAGTTTATGATAATAAAAGAACAACCAGAAGTGAATGCTGCATTTTTGTTACCTATTTGTAGGAGGTTAAAAAAAAAAAAAAAGTTCAGTCACAGAAAAAAACTACCTCCTTCCTATGCTTATCTAAACATAAAATGCCAATATAATTAAAGTGATAAGTATTACTGCAAATCATGAGCAATCAAGGATGAAAGAAAAAAATGTAATCCTCAGTTCATGGCTCATAATTATTTCATTTCCCAAATACTGCAAAATCCACAATAAATAATAAATAATGAAAGCCTTTCAAAAAGCCAGAAGATGCTCACCTTGGATGTAACTTTTCATGTAATTCATCTGACATGTCCAAGTCAATAAAGTCAAAATTGTCAAATTTCAACTTTTGTTCTATGAGATGAAACACTTCGAAACATAGATTCACACAAGTACTTGCACCCAATTGCTACCTGCATGTATAACTGGACTTTGAGTCTAAACTCAAAGGAAAGCCTATTGATTGTTAGCTGTTGACCAAAAAGAAACAAATTGTTCGAGAAGTGAATGAAATCCACAGACTATGATTATCTAAAAGGAAGAAACAGCTTTTATGTGCTCAAGATAGGAGAGCACCGTATCTGCCATGCTTTCAGCATTCTGTGTGGTTCTGTTTTATTTACATGTACCATCTAAACAACCATCACTCTGTTGTGGAAACATTTGTTACTGTTGTGACAACAGAAAGGAGAGATTTCCCCCGGTTACAAATCACAAACCACTGTGGACACCTGTAGCCTTTGTTCCTTCATCCTTCTCTAAAGACAGGAATGTTTGCAAAAGACAGGATTTTATTAACTTTCCTGGCTGAGCTACATGATAAGTAAAAAGAGATGAAATGGGAAGCAACGACAAAAGGAGAAAACAGAGCCGTGGCCAAGTGTGGTGCAAGGAGAGCTGGGCTGCCCAGAGGTCCATTATGCAGCTTGCCAGCAGCTCCAGAGGGGTGAGTGGGTCCACCAACCTATCCCCATGCCCGTTCAGTTTACTGGCAGTGAGTTTAGGCTGATGCAAGAGCAGACGGGATGGTTTGTATTTGGTGGGTAGGGTTAAAAATTTGGTTAAGAAAAATGTTTTCCATTCTAAGAAGAAATAATCAAGTTTATATCATGCCAGCAATATTTAAAGGAAATAGAAATACATAGTAATACCTGTGTTTTCTTAACACAAACCTTGTAACGAGATGAATGTGGTTTACAATGAACAATATAAAAGAGAGTAAGTAGGTATAGCAGGTAACCTTCAAGTGAATGTTTTGAACTACCTAAATGGGATTAGCTCTATGTACATTGAAGAGTATTCAGTAAGATTAGATTTACCGGTTTTTGCAACACCTTGGCCCATCCATGATCAAAGTGCTACATTGAAGGTCTGCTGCCATCAGTTCTGCAGAACAGTGAAAAGTGTTGTCACTGCTCTGAATCCCCATACAGGTATTTAGCGCATTACTAGAACTACATGGACCAACGAAGTATCTGAGCCATGGGTATACATGCCTTGCTCATATAACATATTACAATAAATAAGGTTACACCAGGCATCAATTGGTTTATTTGTTGGGCCATTCCATTAAGGATGCACTGCACAGAACATCAGCTATTATTTTCATGGGGGATTTTTTTTTAAATAGAAATCATAAATACAATTAAAGAAAACATTTAGAGTGTCCCCTAATTTTCAAATAGGGGTCAGGCAGCATTTTGTCGTATGTTTCTTCTATTCACAGCTTGTTCCCTTCCCTGCTTTTATCTGCCCATACACAGATGGGCAGATTTGCCCATTTATTGTTCATCTGAGCTGTGTTGTTATCCACAAATTTGTTTATCTTCATAAATACAATGAAATAATATAATACTATGAAAATATATTGAAAACAAATCAGGTATAGAAAAGGTCATATACATCTATAAAAAGGCACTCGGCTACTACAGATCACTAAATCTGCTCTACAAATATGTAGATTGCTATATGGAGAACTGACCTTCCATGCAGAAAAAATAAATGCTGATATGCCCCAAAGTAGTATACGGCCATGTAGCCTGTTAAGTGAATGCAAATATTCATATGCACATGGCTGTAAGCTCTGTTTAAATGATCTTTACCCTGAGAAACAGAGTATTCTCATTAAAATGCAATCTTAAACAGAACCAGACGTCCCCTTCTCCCCCAATGAAAATACAAGGTGTATGTCTGTCGGGAATTAAGCAAAACTAACGTTGCACAGTGTCACCCCGACCTAAGCTACACCTCCAAGGCACACCACAGACTTAAAAAGAAAGAAAGAAAAAAAGAAGTATTAAGAACTGTGAAGAGCGCATTTGTGCGTGTGAAATACAAAAAGGCTCATTTGCTGAAAAATGTATATGGCTTCCATTAAGCAACTCTTTAATCTCTAGATGACTGTGTTTGCTTTGCAGGCTTCATGGAGAAAATAAACAAAAGCAGGGAGCACAAAATCACTGTAAAAGCTGCTGTCGGCAATAATCCAGAGAACAAGATCTGAGCAGCCTGAGCTCTCTGAAGCAGCCCGGGGAAGTCCCAGGAGAGCTCTTCCTCCAAGGGACAGCACTGGGTCGTACTTCCTACAGGCAAGGAATCACTGCCCACAGAGCAGTGATAGTAGTAAAACTTTCCTCATTTTCAGAGTGTTTCCATCTTAATGTTCAATAAGATCTAGGAGAAGTCTGAAGGGAGGACAGAACCTGGCTGCAGGGAGCAGCAGGGGAAAGTGATGACCGGGTAAGAAAATGGCAAAATGAATATGAAGTTGATAAATATAAAGTGACATGGTCAAAAACAGTTCTATGCATACTAAAATGAAAATTGAGCTAATTACCACCATTCAAGAAAGACAGTACTTTGCAGATATCAGCTTTACGTGCCACATTCACAAGAATAACTAGGATATTAATAAATAAATAACAAAATAAAAGGTAGTAAACCACATTATCAATCCATGAAATGCAGATTCTGGCATTTTTTCCCATCTCCTTGTGCTTCCTCCCAGTCCTGAAAGGGTTAGGGTGGAATTAAAAAAAGATACAGAAAAAAATGACCAGCTGGCATGCATGTAACAATAACAAGAAATTATAACTTTTCAAGCCCGGGGAAAGTTTACTAAGAGAGGTGTATCATTATGAGTGCCTGGAGAAATCAGAGTACTACCTCCCCTAATAAAAGGAGTTAGAAATAGCAAATGAATCTTGCAAACCCAAAACAGACAACAAAGTATGAGAAGCTGACGAACTCTGCCACAGGATGCTGCTGGTCACCCACAGTCAGCACAGGTTCCATGAACACAATCCGGGAGCACAAATCCTTCAGAATCTTTGTGGAGATAACACATCACTGCCTCAGTAAGATTATGGCCTACAGCTTCAACTGGGAGAGGTAAAATGAGCATCATGGCAAAAACACGTGACTAACTTATCCAAGGCAATCTGCTCCAAGGTCTGTTTTGGTACCATATTAACTGTCCCACCTTCCTGGTTCCAGTTTGAACATACCTTGTGCTACAAATCTTCTCTGTGTCTCCCTGTCCACCTCCCACCACCACTTCACCTTCATTCCAACAGAGCAATGGGCACAGATGTTAGCTACACAGCACCTCAGCTCCAGTGAGTCATGTCATTATGCTTTCTTATAGGTATTTTGAAAGATTTTAATAATATTACCCACCACAGACAAAGTGGAAGAAATTAATATGGCCCTAGAAAGGAGTACAGAGAACACTCTCTGAACATAAATTTCATAGAACACTTGCATGGATATTACAGGGATTGAAATCATAATTACTTATTTAATTATTAGTAGGAAACAGAAAAACAGGTAAAAGATATGGTGGAGAAAAACAATAAGGGCTGCAAGTACAGCAATATTTTTCAGAAAAATCTTCAGAGGAAAAAATCACGAGGATCTTTTGTGCCTCATTGGTACCAATAAATGTAAACACAATAGTAAGCAACCTGAATTAAGTATCATCACTAAATGCTAAGAAAATCAGATGTTAATGACGTATTAACATCGTAATTAGTAAACAGGATAATTATGCTTATTATCTATCATTCAATTTGCAAACAATATTTTGAGTAGCTTTAAAACAGTACAAGTCCCATTTGAATTGTAATGTTTTCAATTAATAGGTTACTGAGTTTCCCCAATAAATAATTCAGTAACTAATGGGGAAACTATTCCCTATTAAGGTTTACTTTTAGAGCTCCTAACTAGATGCTCTGAAAATTTGCTACTCATCTGTACGCTGACCCCTTGTTTCATAAATAAAAGAAAATTTCAGTTTCTGCTCTCCCCAAATACAGTGTCTTCCAATAAACATCATGCTGGCTGCATTCTTCTTGCCACCATTGGCCAGGTTTCCTTGCCATGCTGAGCAAAGGACTACAAAGCTGAAGTGGATCCGAGTGCTCCGAGTTTAACCCGGTCCTACAGGTAAACAGCATTAGTGGAAATCTTTTTTGCACCATTACAAGGCCCAGCTCTTACCTTTATTAGAAGCTTTGCGTACACACTTGGCATTTCAGCTACCCTTCAAGCTTTTTCTCAGTAGTCACGAACTATAAATCTTACACTACAAAATGTTCCAATCTACTGGTCACCCCCAAAATAACTGCAGCTACTAGAAAATAACACTGACATTCAGCATATTGCTAAATGAATTATCTACCAAGCCTCAAACAAGTCACACATTCTAAAGAGTCTTAGCAGAATCTATTTTTTTATGATGTTCATTTTCTTGGAAAGTGCTTTGCAAGTGGCTGTTTAGTAGCCATTTTAAATGTATATCTCCTGCCATCTGCAATGTATAACAATCACAATGATCAAATGATCATTGTTTTATTAGTGAAAAGATTCTTGATGACAAACCCTTAGTGAATGTATACAAGTTGCTGTAGGACTGAGGCTTGCCTTTTCCATTCTGTCTTAACTAATTAGCTTCCCTGCTAATGAACAAGAGTAAAATCTGATGGTACAGGTGACTAGCCATGTACAACAATAAAAAAAGGAGAAGCATTTCATTAACCATCAGCTGAAAAACTAGAAGAAAATACATAGAAGTCAGGACGGATTCTATTGCAATGACAAGTAATGCAACCACTACTAAATGTTATATATAGCAAACATAAATATGCACATACACATTATATATATGTATATATACAAAACAGAGATTGGGCAGAATAGGCCAGAGTGTCTCAGTGACCCCAAAGTCCCTTTGAATGCACGCTCATTTGGGAACTTATCTTGCCTTTAAGATGTATATTATATCTGATGCAGCAAGTCTCGATTAATAAACCCAAGCAAGAGAAATAGCCTCTCTAGGACATTCACTCTTTGTCCTCTCTAATGAGATCAATATTTAGAGAAAAAGTAAAAAAAAAAAAAAAAAGAGCCTGTGGTCAGCACAACAATTATTTAGCTCAGTATCCTTCCTCTGATGACGACAAGAGGAAACTCGAGTAAACCTGGTTACCTCCTGTCATCTTCCCCCTCTGACTCCGTGAGAACCCAAAATCGTAGGAGGGATGTTAGAGGGCATAGCCCTGTCCAGTCCAGTTAGCATCTGCACAGGGAGCTGTAGTCCATGAATTTATCTAATCCCATTTTGAACTTGATGGTACTGTCTACTCCCACACCTGCCTGTGGCACCAGTTTTTGGAAATTCATTATCCAAAAAATATACGTGTATACTATAGTATAAAAATATATACACGTATAATATAGAAAGTATATGGAAAAAGCATACTAAAAACTACCAGTAAGGAGCTTCTTTGAGTCGGCTACAAACAGCAACTGGTTATACATGAGCTACATTTGTGCAAGATACAGTAATGCACTACCTGCTCACAGGTGTATCAGCTAGGGCCCAGATTCACAAGCTTTACAGACTCACAGGACTTTACAACAGCTTCCTTTCCCTGCCCCTTTCTCTTTCCCCCACAGCATATCCAGTGCAGAAGCACCTGAGCTGTTGGTGTGACAGCTGCTGAGCCGGCAGGATATAAAACTCAAGAATTCAGTTACCTGCTTTAAACAATGTTATCAACACCTCTGCAAAGCCTTCTGCTGTTGATGGACCAACGGATGATGGAGTTTTATGATACAGATACATGGAAAGATGTGACTTTTGTGGTTTTGCCTATATTTCTCTCAAATCCCAAGTATATTATTATCTCTGACATTTCAAACCTATATAACCTAATCCCCTCTCTCTATAGGCCCCTCTCTATTAGGAGACTGATCATCTCTATTTAGTGCTAAAATGATGGATATATTTATGACAGATTTGAATTGTTGCTTACCACAGGACAGCCAGCGCTGATGACAATCCCTATACCCAGGTCCAATGTAAGTGTAGGATAGATACAAACTCCCTTTCTTTCTGCACAACTTAGGTCAGAAGAAACTTGGAAAGGTCATGGGATAATAATGTTTGACTTTCATTTCTATTTGGCTCCCCTAGCTCAAGGATGGTCCTGCAGGTACACCAGCCTTACTCTTTCCATGCACGCCCAGCTCAGTGACAGCTGCCTCTTTCCCATACTTGTCCAGATTTTTACAGCCTCTACTTTCAACTGCATGTTAAATTTCTGTTAAGAGAGGGAGAATCCTTTTACTAAAGCCTTCGGTAAGTTACACTTTCCTTATCACATGGCCACCAATGACATTTACAACACCAATCTCCACAGCAACTCTGGAATGCAACCAAGTAAATAAGAAATAAAACACTGGCAAGGGAGAAAGCAGATGTGAAGTGACTGGATAAGACTGAAAGTAAAATCTAACTTTTGTATTTCTTTTACCATAATATATTTTCTGAAGTCCTATAATGAACCAACCTAATTTTGTTTGTAACTTCTTTTCAGGAATGTGTCAGTAGAACAAAAATAACATTTACTTTGGTAGAACTAAAAGTCAGCAGAAGCTCTTCTTTTGTTCTCTGATCTTGAGTTCAAATGAACTACAGACAAATCTTGTGCATTACTGATGCATGATTTTAGGATTATTGTCATTACCGTGGCATGGAATGCAATAATAAACAAAAGGGAAAACGTTCCCAATCTATGTAGCCATCAACAGCCTACACAGAGTTTTATTTTCACTGCTTTTGAAACACGTTTATTTTAAACTTTTTCAAGAGATTAGAAAAAATTGTTTTTAGGCCACTAAAACCTTTTTTTTTTTTTTTTTTTTTTTTTTTTTTTTTAAGACCACTGCACTCTATTTTCTTCACAGTTACTAAACCAAAACATCTTACAAAGAACAAACCGCCTTAACTACATTACTTAGAGGAGACCTCACTGACTGAACCTTGGGGCAACACGTTCCATTACAACCTAAGAAACCACAATGACCTTTGCAATGGAAGAGAAGTCTGTGGAAAGGTAAGTTCTAGAATTCCAGTGAGTTTCTGCATCGCCAGAAGTGACAGTACCAACCTGTGAGCAGCTCCAGCCAGGGAAACCAGACATTCTTTCGGCCTTCATCAGACTGAACAGCTAATTACTGAACCTAGAATATTTCTTTAGCAGTACAGTGGGCCTTCTTTAAGCATTATAATTCAGCATCAGGAATTTGCCATATTCTGTCCTTCTTAAGAAAGACTGCGTTAAAGGCATGTCGCCATTGTCAGCCAGTCCATTAATTAAATGATCCATATTCAGAAATTAAAGCAGGAATTTACACACCCCTGTTTCAGACTACCAGCTCTCCCTGGCATTGTAGCCAGTACTGGCACACCCCAACACCAGAGGCTACATGTGTTTGGAGCAAAGTTCTGTACATTAACGAATTATTTTGGTCTTCCCCACACATGGATGATTTAATGAAGAAATTTTAGAGAAACAATTAACTGATTATCATCAGTACAAAAAACTAGTACGTAACATTCAGTGAAAACAATTATTCAGGAAAAATAAATATTCAGTTACACATTCTCAGCTTCATAAACTATTTTCCAACAAGCTTCGAGCTGACCACCTCAGGCAGATCAGAACACCAGGTAAATTAGGGCCAAAAGGACATCATCAAGTAGGTACATAGGACATTCTCTGTCCCAAAGCAAGATAGAGTAGACCTAGGTGTTTGCTGACAGATATCTCTTACTTGTTCTTAGAAGTGTCCAGTGGCAGAGACTTTACAATCACTCTAAAAAGTCTGAAAGAAAAAGTAAACACTAACCAAATAACCCCTACATACACAGGTCCACTACAACACACTTTTGTGGCTACAGGACTGTTTTTCTAAATACACAAGGCTCTGGAAAATCTTGCTTGCTCTTTTGGTCACCAATTGAACTAGAGCCTTTCAGAGATGATATATTTACAATTTTGCATATGGAATACGTTCACTCTACAGCCTTACTAAAATATTATTTATTAATAATAGTTATTAACTGAGAGATTACAATATGATAAACTGTTTCTAAAAAAAATAAATCCAAACTTTCCAAACTGATAACCAAAAACTATCAGCAAGAAAAAAAAAAAAAGAAAAAAAAAAAGTAAAAAGTAAAATAATAATAATAATAATTAAAAAAAAAAGGTTTAAAAGTTTTCAAAGCAAGATTTGACAGAACTGGAGATAAATTCAAATACTGGTAAGCAGTTTCATAAACAACTCAGCTGTAGTGAAATGAAAATGCTGTAAGTACAGTGGGCTTGATTAGACATGAGGAAAAAAATAAGAATAAAATATTTCACAACAACATTGTGGAGCAAGACTTGGATTAATGGTTATACCAATAAGCAACATAAATTGTGGAAAGACGTTAAATAGCCTATGCTTCATGGGACCACTTTATGCTTCCAAATAACCAAGAAGGAAACATGGATTTGTGAGAACCTCAGGATAATACTGTTTTCAGTCTAGGTTTAAAATTACAGAATCTCAGGTATGAATAAACCTGCATATAATGAACATACTACTACTCACCATTCTATAGTATGGGATATTCTGTTACTCTGAATAAAATTATTAAGTATGAACAAACTGTACAAAAACATCAGTATGTATCTTCTGCTGCAAATGTATTACAGAGAGCAAGGAACACTGCTTAACTGCTAGGTTCAGCATAACTAGGATTGTATTCTCATCCCATGGTTTGACAGGTAAGAAGGTTTGCAAAAAAATAGAATAAAAATGTAGTTTGGTGAGTTTAATGTCATGGAGTTTTACACCGTCTTAGTCAATGTGATGTCTCACATGAGGTAAGTTTCATAATAATCCTCAAAGTTTCAGTCCACCTTTGTTCACAGAAGATAAAGGCGTATCAAATCAGTAGATTACCACAACAGAGAGAATTTCAAGTAAATGTTTACGTTTTCATTTGAACTTTAAAAAAGGCTACTCTCTCTTTTTTTCTGCCTTTGAAACATACTGAACATTTTTATCTCTGGAACTCATTAAAAAATAAGATCATGTCCTCAGTAGAAGGAAAGGCAGAGAAGCCATGAGACACGAGATAACTTCTGTAATACAGGCATTTAGGTTTAGAAACATAATCCACTGGAAACGAAAGAAACTCTGATAAACCTATGATCCAACTCTGTGGGATACCAGCCATCACATTCCCACCACAGTGTGAGGTATCACTTCTCAGGAGAAAACTGAGGGATACAGGACTATTGGGATACTACAGGAGAGGGAATGGGAGAAAGGAGAAGCATAAAAAAGGAAAAATACTACCTCCAGCTGTTTTCTGTAGTATTGATCTTTTAGAAACCTTGGTATATACTTTCTTCTATGAGGCATTTAAAAGCTGTTTCACTGTGCCTGCTCTTTGCATTACTGTTTGTGATTTTGAAGTCAGTTCTGAGGTGTTATAAATAACTGGCTTCAGCTGAGCTGCTGACACCGGCTGAGGATCTCAAAATATACAAAATAAACACTTTTGTTCCTCAAATGTTTCTCACCGGTTTTGAAATCTAAAAATTTCACATTGCTTTATCCTGTACATTCATCTCACAGATGACTGACGAGCTAAGCAGCAGTCATAGCAGTCATAAAAACTTCGCTTTTCAAACCCAAACACAGAAGGGCAAAGACCAGAGTGAAAGCCAGAATTTGTTAAAAGCCAAGTTCTTCCATTATAACATTTCCAAATATTTGTTTAGGGGTAATCTTTGCTAACAGGTAAATGCTATGCTGACTGAAAGGTGAAGCACAATTTTCTGGTTCATGCAGCAGGAGCAATCAAAATAAGCATGTTTTTCTTCTGTAATGCATTTTCATCAGGTGAAAAATTGTATGCTGAGTTCAGTTTTGCAGGTGGTGCTCACTGTACTTGCGAAGCACAGATAACCGCTCAACTACAGACATCAGAGGACAAACACTGAGGCACCTCAGACTCATGGCCAGAGGAAATAAACCAGAAAAAGCAGTACCCACAGGCACTAGACCCCTTCTGTGGGATGACATGCCAAAAGCGGCATTCAGTCCTGACCTTGAGATCCCTCCTCCTGTGGGTGGTGAAAGCGACCTCTCCCTCCCACACAGCCTTACCTCACACCCAAAATGGCGGTATGAGCTTGTAGGCTGCTCCTCCGTCCCAATGGGCCTCAGCACACCAGTGGTGGGCAGACAAATCCACGTGGCCACAATGGGTCTGGAACAAAGAAAGGAGTGTGAAGTTTCTGTGTGAAATTTCTGTGGGATGCTGACTTCCCCAACAGGTTTTAGACACATTTTAGAGATAAGACAAAAGAGAGCAGCTTGCCCTGACAGAAGATGGTTGAGCCATGAGGAAAGAAGGGCCTTCCAGAACGGCCGTTCACTCACTACTTAGGCACTTAAACCACTGAAGTTCAGTGAAACTAAACCAAGCCTTAATTAAATGTATTTTGAAACAGTGAAGCCCTGTAAGCCACTCCCTGCTCCCCTAGGACAGTAGGCTGAGCAAAAAAACAGATAGGTCTCTCCACTTGAGGGGCCTTGTCTAGTTGCCTCATCTCAGGAGCCCACTGCTGACCCTAGTATGAACCACATGCTGGTAAACCCCAATGGCCTGCAGCAGACAGGTAGACAAGCTCTGTCTACCAAAAAACGTTTCATTGTAAATTTTTTAGCTTTTTCAGGTCTAACACAAACAGGAGAGGGACAATTGCTGAGCTGCAGAATGAGTACCCCCTTTGGGTAGACATCAACTTTTGTATGAAAACTGCTAGTGGCTTCCACAGCAATCCCAGCCACTGGGAGTTAAGACACAGACTTTCTCACTGTAAAATATATAAAACAAAACCAAGGATAAAGTTTTAAAAAATGAATTGATCAGCAGTTACATTTCTTTTTTTCCCCTCCTAGGAAAAGACATGTAAGAAATGGATACACGACTATCAGTAGTAGGAAAGGGTATTGTCATCTTGCTTATGTTTTTCAGGCTATAACATGCTTCTGGAAATCCTATCTTAATATTTCCTGGAGAAGACAGTACAGTCCACTGCACTGATGATAGGATCATTCTGCTATCTGATTAAAGTGATATATAATAACAAAACTAATAACAATACACCACACCAAAGTCATGTCCTGTGAGTATATTGTCTAATTGGATAGACAGTTATATTTTAAGAAAGACAATGTTTCATACAGCTACAATCATTTATAATGTACTTAAAAGTCTATTTTCAGTAATAATGGCTACAGATGTATACAGGCTAGACTAAATTAATGGGCCAAATTACTGAGCTTGCTACAGCGATTGCATGCTGTAAGGGGAACCTAATTCAAAATCAGGTGGTCTAAAAGAGCTGCTGGAAGGTCAGTGACCTGCCCGTTCAAAATTTACTCTTACTGCTAGTATCAAAGCTACAAGCACATGTCCTGGGGATAACCTGGTGGTTGGCAAGTGGCACAAGTTCTGTTATACTCCATTTGCCATCAGGTCAGGTCCTTTGACAGTCCCTCCCCAAACGCTTAGGTAGAAGAGGCGAGTAGCACCAGGCAGGCTGGGTAGCAGCAGGGCAGACTCAGGTTGGAAACTTGCA
Organism: Aythya fuligula; assembly: GCF_009819795.1. Classification (NCBI taxonomy): domain Eukaryota; kingdom Metazoa; phylum Chordata; class Aves; order Anseriformes; family Anatidae; genus Aythya; species Aythya fuligula. The sequence goes on from NC_045563.1 coordinate 48,195,536, forward strand.
GGTCCATAACTTTGTAAGGACAGCAACACACTGGAGGAACTCCATGCACTCTTTTAAATTAAATGAAAAGAAAAAAAAAAAATCCCTGTATGTTACAGTGGTCATAAAAACATTTGAAAATAGTGTGAAAAGGGGAAAATATTAGCATACACCAATTTTAACCACACCACTAGTGTTAACCCAACTGTGATGTACTCTACTCACATTAATCCCCTTCACTGGCAAACCTACTTTCAAAATATGCATGAGGAATGTCAACATATATCACTAACAGTGACTGCACATCACAGTTTCTGCCATCAGCCCTCCTTTAAAAACAGGTTATTGGAACCCAAACACACTTTTGACATGACAAAAACTTTTTTGTGCCCAGTAAATTCTTACATCAAGTTATTTAATTATGCACCTAGTTTAGGTCTAGTCTATTTTTATTTTTTTTTTTTGGTTAAAGAGCTAGCATATAATGCAGTCGTCAGTGATTCCTTGAGCTACCACAAAAATTGGTCCAGATCTCTTACTATAAAAATTCTTAAAGGAGGCTCTTGGGATATTTCACAAGAAGGGGCAAGTAACACTGTCTTTTACACCTAAGTGAACATCACAGACTTTCAGCCTTCAGCCTGACTGGGATTTTTACAGCTGATGAAGAAACTGAACATCAACTTGATCAGCAAAGAGGGAAGCCAAAGGCTTAGGCCTGCAAAGGGCTTCATTCTCCATCATTTCTCTCTTCGCTACTTCAACATGTTACCTTTGCGTCTTCTCCTCACCTAGAGAGTTTCCTCTCCATACTCCAGCTGAGCTCCACTCCAGCCGGGCCAACCCACCAGTGGCTGGCTGCAGCTGCACATGACCCAGAAACAGATCTCCCAAGCTAAGACTTAGCAATGAATAAGGATGCTCTGCAGAAGTCACAAGCTATTCAAAATCCACAGCCTCTTCTCAAGTCCCTAGATAAAAGTCATGATGGTGGAATGGTTGGATGATATCAAATATTTATATTGCAGTGTTAAAACAAATTAAACGAAGAGTATCTGTAATCAGAATAAGGACTGTTGAACATATTCTCAGTCATACTCTGGTGATTAAACATTAAATTTAAAGCTTACACTGCTGGTATGGCCTGTATCATAGCTTCACAGTCTCAATGTTGAACACTAAAATACCATTTAACTGTTTTCTGAGGTTCACTGTCAAAATGTACTCAGAGTAAATATTCTGTTTGTAATCAAAAGGACTTTAGTCCCCAAACTCTATTTCCATAATGACAGCATCCTCATTAGAAAACTCAAATTTTGTGAAGTACTCGCTCCACTGATATTTTATCAGTAAAATGTAATTAACAAAAAGCATGCATACAATGTGAATTTGAAATTGGAATGGCGAACTTATGTGCATGGCTAAGTATAACAGTTTTACCAAAACCTAATTCATGGACATTCAGAATCCAAACATAGGAATGAAACACTCAAAATCAATTATACGTGACAATCATTTTAACATGAAAACGCAATAACAGTTTCATTAGAGCAATGCCATAGGTCCTGAATATTATGGCTGTATCTCTACTAGCAAGCAAAACAGGCCAGTGATTGTTTATGGGGCCTATAAGAAGGTGTTGGCACAACACTTTTTGCTTCATTCATCATGCCCTCATTAAGCATCCTATTGCTCAGTCATGCATATCTATAGAGATCCCAGCACACTCACCCTGCTGAGCACAATGCACATCTTCCCATACACTACAACAGCCCCTATGCATAAGAAGAACAAATGCTGAAGAGTGAATATGAGCACATTGCTCTCATGTACTTCTTTACACCAAAACGACATAATAACTGAGATGGTTTCCTTCTGATGTCCAAAGTTGGTTTTTGTTGTTGTTGTTTGTTTGTTTATTTTTGGTTTTGTTTTTAAATGATATATCATAAGCTGTCTATTTCTAATACAGAAATTTGTTTGAAACAATGCCAAGCATGAAATACAACTACTGTATCTCAGACATCAGATAAAACCATACGCTAAATGTGTCATGGCAAAGAAGATCAAAATGATTTGTCAAATAGAATTTGAACTTAAATCCGATCCACAATTATGTTTTATCTCATCAGTTTAAATGTAGGTCTTTTAAACCAGTAGCAAAATAAACATTGTGCACTGTTTTTCTTCCTGAAAGAAAAGGCACTTTAAAGCTGCTATATTGGATCATCACCAACAGCGTCGGTTTCTGTTTGCTTCGAAGGGGTCCAGCATGTGCATTTCTAATCAACAGCATAAAGCACTCCAATGGCATACAGAATTTGCAGTCCTAATGATAACCCTGTTTTCAAAGACTGTGAGTGCTTTCAGATAGGGATGGCCCTTATATGCCATGGCATCTGATCCAAAGTAACCTTGTGCTGGCTTACAGACTCACTGGCTTGAAGACAGCCTATTAAAACAAGACCTGAATTCTGTGCAAATGATGCATATCAAAGGCTCATTTCACATCCTAGGTTTTTAACATGAATTAAATCACATCTACTTATTCTTAAAGATAGCATGATTGGGTCAAAAACATGTACTCAGCTCCTCTAGATTTCAGTCACTATCATTTCCACAACCAAGCAAAAGCCCAAGAAATGTTTATTCTCAGCATCTCTGATATCAAGCAAAAACACTCATGCAACCTACTGGCAGAGTGCCTGTGTTGGATCCTTCTCTACTGATTGCTCCACGCAGTGACTACCAGCCTGATCGTGCAGTTCACACACACAGCTCTGCACTGTGAAAACTGAAGTCTGGGGCCAACTCCACTGCTATCCACCTCCAACAACGTTGATTTCCACTGGTTTGCCAGAATTCCTCAAAATCTGAAAGTTCCTTTCCACAGATACAGGATCTTCCTCTGAAATTTCTGGAATGTGTCAGATGCTGCGTTCACAAATGGTCACAATGAAATCAGTGCTAGCGAGCTGAGTATAAGTATATACCATACTAAGATTGCTCATTTTAAAATATTTTTTTTCTCTGCTGTACTTATTCTCACAGTAATAAAGCATTTTATTGAAGTATGAAGACTTAAGAGAGAAAGTGGTTAGAAAAAAAATCACCATAACCATACTTGTAAATTATTTTTCTTCTCTGACTGAACTGAAAATTGTAGGAAGCAAAAAGCAGAGTGTTGAAAGTAGTTTTTATTTTCAGACTTCTTGGTTTGTGAATTCCAGGTGCTACTTCTCACGCAAGAAAATTAGATTCAAAAACAAAATTGATTTTTACCATGACAGTTTTTCTGAAGTTAATGACATGCAAATCATCATGCATGTATTTACATTCTTGATTAGGACAAGATTGAGAAGTTAGAAAATAGAGCGATGATGCTCCTGTAGGTTTTAGCAAAGATTTTTCAGGTAGGCAAAAGACATGAATGACTAACATGCAAGAAATAAACAAAGCCCTTCCAAAAAGTATTAAAATGCTGAAGATAAGTAACTTGCCTCTAATGTCCTTATCAAAGAGTTCACACTATCTAGGGTGCCTACTTTCTTAATTAATGGAAAAATAGTTTGATGGGAACACCTACGTCACGCTGGGGCTCTGCAGGGCTCCTCTAGAAACTCGCAGTCCTGCCACACGGCGAATGCTCATCAGGCTCCCTAACACAACAGTCTGACCTCCGAAGCAATGAAATTGAAGTCTGACAATGAAACTTAAGAAAGAAACTCGATCGAGCCATTGGAGTCTCTTGCATAATTCAGTCTCTCTTCTTTGGACAGCCCTTCACTGATCTGTTGAAGGAGCACCACATCCCTGTCCTAGACACCCAACATACACACACCTCACCCAAGGCGCACGCTAATGGGCTGAAGCCACAGGACCACCCACCCCAGAAACACGCTGCAAGGAAGAAGAGGAGCATTTCTAAAAAGCAAACTCCTTGGGAAGTGCTGTGGCAGCTAGCCATGCACAGACCCCAGCAAAAAAGAGCCTGGGGCATGTGGTCTGACTTCCTTGCTCTGCACATGGCACAGCTGAGGAGGAAGCAAGAGATGGAAGGGGCTGGCAGGGGAGGGTGGGGGGCTACTTCTGAGTGGGAGAGCTAAGAGGTAACCCTGAGGTTACAGCATCTGAGGAATTTCTAAGCTGAAGGAAAATAGAAAATTTAAACAACCTCATCTGAGACTGAAATGCACAAGCACAAGAAAAAGGAAAGTTGAAATGGAAAATGGGAGGGTGGGGGTGGAGAGGGTGAAAGAATCAACCTGAAGAAATTCCTCCATTCCCTTGTGGTTTGCTCTTTCATTTGTTTTTTTGGGGGGATTAACATATTTGGCCTAACTGGAGCCCTTAGATTTCTAATACAGAATATATGGGCAAAGTTAATGCCCTATGATATCCAGTAGGGCAGCTGGGACTTCAGCTCCTTGTAGCTATGAAATGTATGAGCCTGTTCAAAACTCAGAGGTTGAGGACCTGCTAGGTCCCTTCCCAAAGTGTGATGACTCTCACGGTGGTATCCAGCAATGGAGACAGGAATTTAACAGTGGGTACTCTGGTTCACCAGTTGTAGCTGCAACTTTTAAAGAGAACAGCCGCCCACAAAGGGTTGGTGCATACTTTAACCCATTTTCTTGCCACCTCCTACTACATCTGAGCTGGTGGATGTGAAAGAGCTCCCAGTTTCACACACAGGGGAGCTGGGGCATCGCTAAGCCTGAGGAGCACGCTCTTGGCAGACCAGGCAGCGGTGATGCTGCTTTGTCTAGCAGCTCCCTGGGTGCAGCAGTGCTGTGTGCTGCTCCGCATTTGTTCCACGACGACAAGCAGGTTAAGGCCATGCTGTGGTGGATGATACAAGACATGCTGTAAGAGGAGCGTGAAGGTAGAAGGATGACTTTGCTTATTGATTCTTGTTCTTCCCAATCATGGGCAATTAGGCAATCACAAGTCTAATTCAGACAGATCCACGGGAAACCTGATCCACTCACCAACAGACAACAGGCTTTAAAATAACACTCCATACTGATAGAAGAGCAAAACAAACATCAGACCTTCAGTAAAACACCTAAAGATACAGCTATCGACCTTAAAAAGAAGCATGGAAGATTAAGAGGATTATCAACAATAATCCAAAGTATCTCTTCAAATAAAACCCAGAGATAAAAGCTATATGTCTAATTATATATGTATTCACAAGTGGGATGAGGTACTGTAAAAGCTGCATTCAAGTCTCACACTGCTGAATTGCATTTTAGCCTCTTTGCCTCCTGACTTTGATAATTTTAACATGGTATTGTGTTTTCAATATAAGAGCCGTGCGATTTCACGGCTAAGTCACAACCTTGATCCACAAATAGCTTTAAACAAAGATAGCGTTTGTTTTTGAGGGCTTTTTTTTTTTTTTTTTCTCCCTGCCAGAGCTCCCTCGAACAAGGCAGGTTATTCTGAGAGGAGTTAAACAGAGCCAAGAGCGCAGCAAAGGAGAGGAGGAAGAGCCACGAAGGGAAGGAAGTAAAAACTTCCAGGAGAACACGTCCAGGGGTGTGCTGAGTGACCGGTGGGGAGGTTTTGCGCCTTCTCCCGCTGCGAGGAGCGAGGCCTGCGGCGTGGGTGCTAGGGGCGAGCTCTCCAGCAGCCCACCCAAGGCTGCGGGTCTCCCCTCTGCTTTCGTTCCCCCGCTCCCCGTGCTCCAGGTCCTCCTCCCTGACGGAACCGGGCAAGCGGAGCGATGAAGGCAGCTCTGCTGCGACCGCGGGTTTGCCACCCGCTGCTCACCTGCTCCCCTCTGCCCTCCTCTCACCTGCACCGCGCCCCGAGCATTCCGCCCCGGGGCTCCCCCACCGCCCCGGCGCCTCCCCGGCAGTAGCTGCCGAGCATCCCCCGGCCGGCAGGCAGAGATTCAACCCCAAAACTCCGCACGGGGCTACTCCGCCGCTCCCGAAGTGGGGCGGGGGTGCCCCCACTGCCACCTGTCCCCGTGCAAGCGGGCGCAGCCAGTGCCGGCGGGGAGGTCCGGCCGCCCCCCGTCCCCCTTCCCCTTCTTTCCTTTCCCCCGGGGCCGTGCCTACCTGTGGCCGGGAGCGGGGCCGAAAGTTGCGAGGGGGCGGCGGGGCCCGGCCGCGCTCCCCTCACGCCTCGCTGCCGCCGCCGCCGCCGGCCGGGCTGGGCGGGGGGGGGGCCGGGCCGGGAGCCGCCCCCCCGCGGGCTGGCAGCGCCCGCCTCGCCGCCCGGCCCCCCTCACACCCACACGCACCCCCAGGTCCTCGCCGGGTGAGTCGCTTTTGGGGTTCCCGGCTCGCTGCCCCGTCGGTCCCGCCGCGCAGCAGCCGCTCCTCCGCCTCGGGCAGCGGAGGGAGGCTCCAGCATCCCGGCCTCCGCCTGCATCCCGGCCTCTGCCCTTCGTGGGCAGCCCCCAGCCGTCACCCACCTGCAGCCAGGAGCAGCCACAGCCCTCGGGTGGTCCCCACCGCGTGTCACAGCACGGGCTGGACCCCCTCGCTCCTGCCCGGGATTCCTGCCGAGCGCTTAAGCTGACCCGGAGGCACGAGAAGCACATGGACGCAAATTGAGGCCGGTGCTCCATACGCCGTTCCTCTAAAAAGGCTGAACCTCGCAACATTTTTATCACCCAGCCGGAACGACACTGGCTGTGTATCAGTGATGCCACTCAGAGCAAACATCAAGATGCTCCAGCCAAGGGTGTGGATGTTGGAGCACTTGAAGGAGTCCACCTTTAGACACAACGCCACACCAAACTTCAACAACAGTGATGACACTGTATTTTTTCCTATGTTAAAACATTTCAAAGTAAATAAAACAGAAAATATACATACAGAAAATATGCATAAACAGTTTTAGCAGCTCACTTTTGGACTTTCTGAACTGCTTTGCACAGTCATAAAACTTTATGCCATGATAACTCTCAAACAACTCTTTTTAAACATGTCCTTGAAAAGGAGAAAATTATTTAATACACACAGAGCAACCATGTAACCTCATAAATATTAATGAATATTAAACTGTGTGCCATGAAAATCGTTTTCATGCAAAAGGTCTTGTGCACGTAGGTGCAGTCACTGGCAAAGTTCACGCAAAATTCTCTCTGCTGGTTGCAAGTCCTTGGTGGTACATGTGGAGGTCTCGTCTTTAAGATGCCATGAAGGAAGCTGGGGACGCCCAGCTCTCAGAATGTAACATCATTAGAGAAAATTAAAAGCAAACAAAAACAACAGAGAAGCAAGCAAGCAAACAAAAAGAAGGCTATTTGACTTGGATGGGAATTTTCTACCTCTTCTAAACTGATCTACCCATCCCTACATTTTTCTCTTTAAATTTTAAAGCATCTGAACATTTGTTCTGTCAGTCGAGAAAAAAATGGACTGACTTAAACTCATCTTAGATCCCCAGGGGATATCATGGGAAAATAGGACAGCAGTGCTAAGATGAAAAACTCTATCTACTGCATCTTTTACAATTAAAAACTTACGAACAATGAGAGAAAGAAAAAAAAAAAAATGCTGCAATTCAAAATTCAATATTGTATCCAAAAAAACAATGTACAAAAAGTGCAAATGAAAATTACTTACGTCAGTGGCAATAGCTGACAGTTGCTCTATATGAGGAGCATCATTCTGTAGCTTACTGACATGTAATTAATACATAGTATCTTTATCAAATTTCAAATGAAAAGCCTTGAAGCATGATCAAATTTATCTCTGCTTCTTTGTCATGTTTGAGATGCAAGAGAAATTTAGGATCCTTCAAGTATTTTATAAATACCGATGGAGACAACGTGAAAGCACACACACACGAAATATATAGATATATATAACTCCCCCCCCCTTTATTTTTCTAACTACAATGCCTGAAATTTTGCCTTCCTGAGTTAAGTCCTACCAAAGCTTCATCTATCATTATATGTTTTCTGTTTCTAGATTTGTAGGTTTCATGAGGAAAAAACAAACAAACAAACAAACAAAAAAAAAAAAAACCACCTATGACGACCTTAAGGAGCTTCAGCTGAGTAAGGGCTAGGAAAACTGGGACAAAGAAGTTGCTCCCAACTGTAAATTCTTCCCTGAAAAAATGTGGTAAGTTGTGACAAGATTAGGAGTTTTTTTTCTGTAACATTTACCCTTCCAAAAACATGAAAGTACAGCAAGAGCAAAACTCTGTAGGTAGTAGAAATGACACAACTTTGCAGCTTCTGGAAGCTTTCTCACATTAATATGTTAAACTATTAATTTCATAACACACTCTATAACCTTTAATGGTTGTCCATAAACTTGTGGAAGTCCATAAACCTGCTGCAGCAGTCTGGGCTATTTAACTTCTGTTTCTGAGCCAGCAAAAAGCATCATCTGACTATCACGGATGGGGTTCATTCACCTGAGAACCATCTGAGCCACATGGCAGGGGCTGTCACCTGCAGTTGCTCATCTTTTTCCATTGATAATTGAAGCACAGAGAATTGTCTCAGGCAGGAGAACGACTGTATTGCAGGTTGATAGGCTTAGGTGGGATGAAACCCATGTTTCTTGATCACAGTAAAGGAAGTTTCAAGGGCCTTTTAACCTCTTGTTGTTTTAGACATACGCTGAAATAAGTAGTGACCTTCTGGTGTCAGTACATTTGACAATGCAAGTTCAGTTATCATTACACTTTCAAAATTTTTAAAACCCTGCTATCAAACAGAATCTGCATGTAGCTGAATTATAAAAATCAATATAGTGCTGAAGCAATAAAGTGGCAGAAATACACTCAGATATCTTATATGGGAAGACAGAAGTGAAGTACTTCATTTAAAAAAAAATGCGTATTCCTTGTTATTTTAATTAACTTTCCAAAAAGATCAAATTGTATACATTTGCTAGGAATCTTATTTAGATTGTTTGCACATTTACTCATTTACTAAACTCCATAAAATTCACTTTCATGTCAAAATTAATGTTTTTAGATGCTTAAGACAAATATTTACTTACAGATATGCTCTCAATACCTCACTCCCTTAAATGATCCTACCGATAACATCCTCACCACCAAATTCCTGATCCTTCCCTATGCTCTTTAGTATTCTCAAGACTTCTAAGCTCTTTTGGGGTTTGACATATCTTCTTTACCCCATTTTTTGTCCTTTGCTTCCAATACCTCTTCAGTAACTATTTCTCCTGTTCTGTTCAGAAATATTTTATCAGCTGCTCTTTATAAGCCAGTTTATTAAGTTTAAACCAATATAAGGTTAAATTAATGCAGATATTTTTTTCCCTGCAACTGTGAATGGATTTCCCCAGCAGTTCATTACATCCTTCATGAATAATAAAAGTCATTAAAGGCACCAGTTAGACACAGATCTGGAAGAAGTGTAAAACACATACATATGTCCTGAGGTAAGATTATTGTGCCCTTTAAAATAATAAGCCATTTAAGTATAGATATTTAGTGTCAATTTTTATTAGGTTCCTTGCACTCCAAGATAAAATGCCTTTTTAAATTAATAAGAAATAAGGAAATAAATCTGTTCATTTTCCATTATAGGTGAATTACTATGGAGTTATTTGATGAAAGTTTCTTGCTATTAAAAAAAAAAAAGAGAGAGAGAGAGAGAGAGAGAGAGAGAAAGTATCTTCCGTAATTTTCTCTCTTTACTTCTTTTTATGTTGAAGAAAACAATCCTTCCATAAATTAATATACATGGAAAAAAGGGTCCATACTAACCATTAATTAATAAATTATCTAATTTTCCTGTTTTGAAAGCTAGTTTTTCATTTTTTCTTCTGATAAATTTGTAATTTGTAAAACACATTTTCACATTTTAATGGTTAATTCCTTTCCTCTTGGGTTATATGCATAATGACAGAGTTACACAATAATTTATTTTAAGAATTTTGCTGTACTTGGCTCACCATGAGTATTTCACAAAATCATGACCGTCCAGATCACATCTTATATTAGTACCCCTACAGTTACCCCACTGGTGTTTCCACTAGCAGTAATTTACCAGAAACAACAAGAAACAGAGAGAGGATGTCTTAGTGATGCACATAAATGGGCCTGAGATTTTCTTTTATTTTATGTCTGTTACAGATTTCAGTTCCTAACACCATGTTATGACAGACAACTTGCTTTATCTGCTCTGAAGCCCTGAGGTAATTTACCACACTTTTTGCTGAAGACAGGGAGAGACAAGTGCAGATGACCTGAGAAGATTCAGAGGTGTGCGTCAGTCACAAACACTATGGAAACACAAGCCTTACTTACGTCGGTCAAAAGCATACACTGTTTACATAGGTTTTCTCACTCTATATATGTACACACACATATATGTTATATAGATAAAAATAGTTTTTGTTGTTTTTTTTGTTTGTTTGTTTGTTTGTTTTGTTTTTTTTTGTTTGTTTAATAAGTATTCCTCAAGGAAGAATTTAGCACTTAACTTTCACAAGATCAATACTAAAATGATGCATCTTATGCAAAAGAATTTGTATATAGTGTAAGCGGAAGGACAAACCTGCCCTTATTCATCTGCAAAACTGAGTAAGGCAGGCTTAGAAACTTTCCTTGTCCTATCCAGCCAATATAAAGTTACTTTTGATAGACCATTGATAGAAAACAGCAGACACTCGAACCCTCACAGCCTGCTAGACCAGGACCCTGGAAGTGCAGAGGAGAAGCAGCCGCAGGCTGTGACAGCCCTGACCCTGCACATTGCTTCTGTGCCATTTGGGAAGGCAATGCACAGCACCTCACAACAATATCCCGTGATGATCTTTCAACTATGGCCACATACTTCAACTGCTTTGTGATTATTTATGAATCTCACCTGCATATACATACATTATATATTGTCCAAAGCTGATTTCTTTTCTGAGAGGAGAAAGCTATTTCCTACAGACCTCACAGGAACAACAACTTCAGCAAATGCTCAGTTTATCATAGTAGCTCTCATGGTCAAAACAACTCCTCCGGACTGGAGTGAAGGGTAACAAGGAAAACAGTGAAACTGCTACTGAATGTTATTCCTGTTTCCACATGTAAGCAAGTCTGGCTTTAAGAATTAACATAACAGACAGCCAAGGTTAATTATGTTGGCATTCATAATTACCTTACCCTTATACCCAGCCTAACTGGGGGATATTTGAGATGCACAGGTCTTTAAATTGCCAGATCTGCTTTAATTCAGAAATATCCATGCACAAGCTGAGTTCAGGAAAACAACATGCAAGAACTGTTTTGAGCCTGTGGTCCAGAGTTCAGACTGGCTTCACAGCTCTCCAGATCAGACCCACAACACAGGCTTAAAGGAATGCAAATGCCATATTCCAGCTAATCTCAGCACATGTGGGAAACCCTAAATATATGCTTAAATTTTATTTTGGAACATGTGCTCAGTATTTTGCATGCACTTTTATGCTTTTCTGGGTAGGAATGGGCAAATGCTTACTTCAATACTCTGGTGAACACCAGATGAAATCATGAGATTTCATGCATATGTATTTCAGTTTGGAGATGCAATGATAGTCTAGCAGTCATTACAGCAATTTCTCAAAATACCAAGGAAAAAAAAGGGGGTGGGGGGGGGGAAGAATCAACTGTCATGTTTGTACTGCTTTTAGCCTGATTTCAAGCAACTTCAAACGACAAACATTCCTATCCACTGCACTCCTGTTCTGTTATCAAGCCATAGCTAATCAGCTCTAGGCTGTCCTGCTGCTAACTCAGGCAACAAACCACTCGTGACTTCAGCAGATGTTCTCCTTTTCATGCCAGTAGGGATATTTACTAATAGTTTTTCCATGTTATGGTTTTCTGTCTCAAAACTTATTTCTCAGGATAAGGAGTACACTATATTTAAACATTTAGAGCCATAAATATCCATTTGCAAATTTGGTGCTTTCTTGAAAGCTACATGACAAGATCTTGTCACAGTTCAATCGTTTAAACTACAGATTACATAGACTTCAGGTCTTTAATAGTAAGAGTTCATTGAAGTTTTTTTTTGCCAAAAGAGTTCATCAAAATGGCAAAACTGAGAAGGCTTTCTGCTGCCAAGCTTCACACGCCCTCTGCCTTTACTAGGCTCTGCCAAATGTGGTAGTCGCTCACCAGAGGGGTGAGATGCTCACTCATAGTCTCTTATTATACAGGAATATAATCTTCAATTTGTAAATTAAGGAAAGCTGTACTCTTCTATGCACTAACTGGCACCTTGGAAAGAACTAAGGAACTTTTTATAAAGAAGAGCAGGTAACTTATTTTTGTTAGAGTTAACATTTAAATGCTTTTACTGATCATTAACTACTCGGTTTTGTTTACATAGAATTTTCAAAGTTCATAAATGTTAACTTACTCTTAATGCCTTCCTGTGAAATTTAATTTTCCTTGTCAATCTGTTAAGATATAAACAGAGGTTAAGAAAATTTCTCAAAGGAATGAATTAGCCAACATGAATGGAACCTTTATGAATCCTGCTTCTTGTTAACCCCAAATTATGTTCCTTTTTATTGGTCTGATGTTTCTGAATTGCAATCAGTGCTACCAGGTGTTAGGTAAGCTCAGATTTTATTGGTTCTCGACTTCTCATAAACTGTAAATCAATCTTAAAAACTAAAATATATGTGAATACTGTCTGATGGCTGCCACATTACAGAGACCTAGGGCACACGGAAAGGAAAGAAAACATTTCCCTCTTGTTTTTTCCTTGCTTTGCTGTGTGGGTACAGTCACTCCCTCTCCTGAATCAACAAGGCAGGACACAGTAGATGGTAGTAAGTCACTGAGCAGGAGTGCTGTCTGCTGATTACCAGAGTCAGTAGTTCAACTTTACTTATTGTAACAGTTGAGGAGTTTGCACATGGTTACACATCTCAGCTGAGAGGGGAAGTAAACTAGAATGTAGCCAATCATGTATTAAAATAAGGCCATTGGGTCTTTATGGTAATCTATTTGTTATTAGATGCATGTACATAACTGTTACTGGGCAGCAGTTTCCTAAAACTAGCAACTTTGTCGTGTTTGATTATCTGACTGTATCTTCAGAGAATTCTTGATGCAGTTAACCTACGAGAGGCTACACATTGAAGCTGTAATGAGAGCATATGAGCTGCTTATCTTTGCTAACACATGCTGCTTTATGCATATAGAAGGCCCTAGATAGTTAGAGAGTTTTACCACAAAACGTAGATAGCTCATGAGTTGGGCCAAGATGTGAGACCATATCTGCCACTTAGCTCCCAAGCCTACAGATAGCTCTGGGTCTGAGCAAGTTGCCAAAGGTCTGCACAAAATGTTAGTGGCAAAGAAGCCTTCCTCACTCCTAGGGAAGACCCTTGAACTACAGCTCGATGTACAATTCCTAAAGAGACTAATGGTTTCAATATACCTTTTTTTCCACATGCAGATGCTTTTTTTTTTTTTTTTTTTTTTTGTGTGTGTGTGTGGTACATACTTGTGCTACATACTAAAGAGAAGAATTCATAAAACAGAATACATAGGTAAGTTGTTCATTTAAACGACATAGAAACAAAGCCATTGTTCACCATAGCTACTCACCCTGTAAGATGTCTAAAGCTTTCTAATCTTCACCATATTTTACAGCTTAATTTTTCATGTTCATTACCTTAGCTGAATATGAAGGCAAATCTTAATCTTTTAAATAAATTATTTCTTTAAAGTTCATATTCTAGTAAGATTATCCAGTAACATGACAATATTGACAAGAAATCATTTTCCTCAGACAAGAACAAAATAAATACAAAATAAAAACTGACATCCTGTGCAAAAGATTTACAAATATCTTGTAACACAGAACAATTATAATCACTCAGACATGAACTGTTGAGTTCTCTTTATCACTGAACTATAATTTTAGCAAGATAAGTTAGCACATATGAATTATAAAATCCACATTGGCAGTTCATTTCCTAACTTACCCTTAAGGTCTAAATACCGTCTGTTTCTTAAGAATAAATGAAAAACTCTGACCCATTCAACAGTTGGGGGTAAAAATGTTCCACCTGTAGTGTAACACCTCTTGGAAGGTAAATAATGCAATCACTTCCAAGACTTGCAATTTTTAGAAACTCAGATGTTGTAGTGGTACATTTGGCTGTTACACCACTGCAAGTTTATGTAAATTTTCCTAAAATCGAGGGGATTCTGTATAAAGACATCATTGGTGATGTGACCTGATTTTCAAAGACAGTGAGCACCCAGACCTGCCTTTGGCTTTGCAAATAGCTATAGATGTTCATCATGTCAGCCAGTCAAGCCATTAGCCTTTCAGCATTCTCGTTTTTAAGATCGTTTAGATAGATTTACCCAGAGGAAATTACTGTAGCTATTAATTTACGTTCATTTCCTCACACGTAGAGAGAACACATGAAAGTCATTTTTGCTGCTGACAATAAAAATCGTACATTCAAAGATCAAGTACTTTGTGGTTTTGCTGGCCTGAGCCCTTCATGCTTTGTCAGCTCTCTCTCCTCACTGGCAGACCACCAGTTAATGGATTTAACCTCTGCATCAATGAAAAATAATGGATCAGCATGTCAAGGATAAGCTACACCAAAGTCATGTATGTCTTCTTTCTCCTTCACTAGTTTTCATATTCTAATTTCCTTCACAATTGCTTTACTGAGTTTCCAAAGAAGTATAGTTACTCGAGCAAGTAGAAAGCAGTTAAAAAGTAAAAGAGTTGCAGCTGTTGCAAATTCAGCTCCCACATGTGCAAATGGCACAATATCACTAATTAGGTCCTACAGACACCTGGACAACCTCTGAGAGCTCTTGACTTGAGCAACAGTTTAAGACAACTGAACACGTAATAAAGTTTTGTCAAGGTAATGTAAAAATAGACAAAAGCCACTCAGTGTTGAAATAACCCTTTATGAAACAACTATAATGTATATATGTACACACATATGTATAACTGGGGAAAAAAAAAAAAAAAAAAAAAGCTTTTTTCATTTCCTGCTAATACAGTTACTTGTATATAATGTTAACAGTCATATAAATATTTGCAGATAATATGGTAGTGTCAGAACAGAACCAAAGATCTGTCTTCTCGAACTCTGGGGCCGTGTCCACCAATTACACAGTTTTAACTTTATTCATATTTCCAGGAAAGCACCCAAGACAAGGTAGTAGAAAAACAAATTCAGAATTGTAGAGAATGAGAAACTGAAAGATTTAGGAATTCAAGAAGTCAAAACAAGTTTGATGCTGCAACCCTGTAATGTGGATATTTATAAAGTTAAGTGACTCCTCCATGAGCTCAACAGATCTGTTCAGTTCTCTACAGAATAATGTTTATATTTTTCAATTCAGGTAAAATTCCACGTATTTTGGAGTGCTAACAAGGACAGTAACCAAATAAATTGTAAAAACCTATCACAGTATGTACTGAGGTATCCTCCCAAGGCCTTTTAGGATACCTTAGGCTGCAGTTTATTCTGCAGCGTGGTATATGTGAATGAATCATTGGAGCCAGCACAATATCCTAGTGTTTTTGAGCATAATGATTTACAGCAACAGCTTTGAATGCAACATTAGGTCCTAAATCCATTCATTCTTTATAAAAAGAAGCAGATTTTGGTAAAGAGCAGGGAGAAACCTGAAAAAGGTTTATAATGAATTATAATTGATTCCCTATTACATACAGGAACTATGTAACTTCAAGACAGAATAACCAGAATGAATTGGACAGGCTGGTGACCAGTCACTGGGTGGTATCTGTAGGCTCTATTTTAGGGACAGTTCTCTTCAACATTTTCATAAATGACCCAGATGCAGGACTTAAATGTATACAAAGAAAATTTGCAGGTGACACTAAATTAGGAGGAACTGTTAACTCCCTCAGCAGGGGAAAGGCCATCAGAGAGATCTTGACAAATCAGAGGGTTTGGCAATCACCAACCACATTAAGTTTAACACAAGTAAATCCTGCATTCTGCACTGAGAACAGGCAACCCTGGCTACATTCACACACCGGGGAACAAGAGGCTGGAGAGCAGCACTGTGGAAAAAAATCTGGGGGTTCTGGTTGATGTCAAGCTGAATATGAGTTCACAGTGCGCCCTGGCAGCCAAAAGGACCAGCCACACCATGAAGTGCATCAAGCACAAACAGTGCTGCTAGACAGTCACGGGAAGCAATTGTCCCATTCTGCTCTGCACTGGTGCAGCCTCACTGCAAGAACTGTATGCAGTTTTGGGCACCACAACTTAAGAAGGGCATAAAACTATTAGAGAGTGTCCAAAGTAGGGCTACAATGATGGTAAATGGTCTACATGGAAAGACCTATGAGGCATGGCCTTGGTTTGTTCAGCCTGGAACTGAGAAGACTGAGGGAGGCCTCATGGTGGCCTCACAGGCAGAGTGGAGGGGCAGGCCCTGATCTCTGCTCTCTGGGGACAGTGACAGGACCCAAATGAATGGCATGGTGCTGCAACAGAGGAGGGTCAGGCTGGGTGTTTGGAAAGGTTCTTCACCGAGAGGGTGGTCAGGTACTGGGACAGGCTTCCCAGGGCAGTGATATCAGCACCGAGCCTTCTAGAGTTCAAGAAGCGTGTGGACAATGCTCTCAGACATAGAGTCAGATTTTTAGCTGTTCCTATGTGGAGTCAGGAGTTGGACTCGTTGATCTTTGTGGATTCCTTCCAATTCAGGATATTCTACAGTTATATTTTATGATAATTGATATGATTTAATGAATGATAAGCTGAGAGCTCCATATGGGCGACTGGCCAGTTAAGTGACTTGCTGATAGTCGTAACTCTTATAAAAATAAATAACTAAAAATTGCAAAAAAGCTTCAAATTCATATCTCACAACTAATTTTATTAGACAAAGTGTATTAAATAGGGTCTTTTCTTTGGATCCTAATAGCAGAGAATATGGCAGGCTGGCAGTGATAGCATTTGCATTCCATGCTTCCACTATTGCTTGAGTGTAATTAATTATGGGTAATTCCCACAGTCTTGTAATCTGTTAGAAAGACTAGAAAACACCCATAAAATAAGGAATGCTTTGAAGAGTGAGAAGTTATTGAGAGGGTAAAAAAAAAATAAAAAAATATTATTTCCCAGCTATGAATTGCCCTGTATAAGCTGACCCTGGAATTACCGAGAGATCAAAAGACAAATTCAATACTACACATGTTCAAAGTATCACGCATTGACATACTGCAACTGCTGAGCAAAGGAATAGGCAACTGATTCAGCCTGGCATCTATGAGGAGAACAAGAAAGACGCACATAAATTCAGATTACATAAGAAGACTGAATGAGAAAAGGAGAAAACAAAACACTGAACACAGTCTACATACAATGGATATGAAGCTTCCTAGAATTAATATAGGAAAATATATAGGAAATAATATATAGGAAATAAAATAATATAGGAAAAGTAGATATACTATTGCTTTGTGGGTTTCTTTTTTACACAATTTTGACACAGAAGAAAATGAGTACAATCAACCACTGCAAACTACAAAGTCTGAGTTTTTCTATAATCCATCACTGACTTGCACAGAAAACATTGTTTTGGCAGTTTCACTTTCAGCTTTTTAGTTTAATACTATACAAGTGTGAAAGCTAGAAGTTTTCTTTGGGAACATGCTCAGGAGTATTCCCCTGTCTTCTCATGATTACTTGGCGATTACAGAAAATAATTCATCCTACGTCCTGACTGAAGTTTAAAACAAACAAACCAAAAAACAACATGACTTTGGAAAGCTAATTTGAAGAATTTGTCCTGTTTGACATGCATTTTAAACATGATCACAATTAAAACACCCCATTACACAGCAAGGCTTTTTCATTTTCACCCTCAGCCAACCATAATGAGCCACACTGGTCTCCATCGTGGTCCTCTGTGCACCATTGTGCTCACCAGCCTATTTCAGCCATATAATAGTCAAGTAAGAACATGTGCAGTCAATAACACTTAAGAATAATAGGCCAGGTTCATTGCTTGAGTCAGTGGGAGGGCATTTGGCCCATTAGCTCAGATACATAGGATATTTTGTTATGAAGGAATCACTTTGCAGAACCCGGATCTCTTGGCTAACACTCATTAACATCGGATGGAAATCTTGAAAAGAAAATATTCCCTTATTGTAACGAGGTAGACATTGTTGCTGGAAAACCCAGCCTCTCTGCATCTGACTGTGTGTTGAAAATCACATACCACCTACTGTAAAAGCCCTGAGCAAATTGCTACCATCCCCTGCATTACAATTTCTGTATAAGAAAAATTGAGATTATAATTTTAAGATGGATGTATGGTGCAGACTGTAGTGGGCATTTCAAAATCTTTAAATTTTAGAGCAGTTTTCATAAATCACACAGAATCACAGAATTTTCTAGGTTGGAAGAGACCTCAAGGTCATCGAGTCCAACCTCCAACCTAACGCTAACAGCCCTCCACTAAACCATATCCCTAAGCTCTACATCTAAGCGTCTTTTGAAGACTTCCAGGGATGGTGACTCCACCACTTCCCTGGGCAGCCTGTTCCAATGCCTCACAACCCTTTCAGTGAAGAAGTTCTTCCTAACATCTAACCTAAAACTCCCCTGGCTCAACTTAAGCCCATTCCCCCTCGTCCTGTCACCAGGCACGTGGGAGAACAGGCCAACCCCCACCTCGCTACAGCCTCCCTTGAGGTACCTAAAAAGAGCGATAAGGTCACCCCTGAGCCTCCTCTTCTCCAGGCTGAACAAGCCCAGCTCCCTCAGCCGCTCCAACAACTCTTTCCCATAATCACCTTGTTTCTTATTTCATTAAGCGGCTACTCCAGCAATCTATCCCTATTCAGTAAAGCATTTTTGCATATACATAATAATAAATGCATTTAAGCAAATTCTTGAAGATAAACATGTCTTTAAATGCCTTACTCAACAGAGAAGAAATTTTGCTCTGTCAAAAATAACCAGCTGCATTGGGAACTTTCTCTTAAAGTATTTTCAAATGTTGACAATAAAATTATAATGTACACATTAAGTTCATTTTTACAGTGTATATTTTGTATATTTTTCTAACAAGACTTGTGAAAACACTATTCATGAGTGAAAAAACATTTCTCTTTTCTTTAGTTAAAAGTTGTAGAAAATGATTCTTCTTGTGATACAAAACACCCTTCCTCCATTAAAAAAAAAAAAAAAAAAATTCATTATGATTTTTTAGTTGCAGAGTTTTTATTTTTCATAGCAAAAAAAAAAAACTAAATAATGCTAATTCAGTATCTAAACAAACTTGTAACTACTAGAATGTCAGCAATATGGTAAATGATTACTCTGTTTCAGAAATAGGGTAAGGCACCATGTTTAATTTTCAATTTTTTGTAGCAGATTACTGTAATGATATGAAATACATTCCTTCAGTCAGAAGGCTGTCTGAGGACAAACTGATCCTCACCTAATTTAGAGGACAAACTAATCCTCAGCTAATTTAGAGCAGCACAACATTTAAAGCCTCCTATGAGAATTGATTTACATGACATAAATCCTTTGAGATATTGGTGTAGCCAATTTTCAGCAGGTTTTTGTCTTTAAAAAAAAAAAAAAATCCTATGATTTTTGCAAATCAGATAATGGCTTGCTCTTACCTGGTATAAAATTTACATGCTCTCACATTTCTTCACTTCCAATTTCTAGAAAGCCAAAACCTGCCAGTCTTTCAAAAGTATTGAAAACTGCAAAATTACCTACTTTCAATATATATCTCCATTTAATAACAGTACGTTGGACTTTCTAATCTGAGAGGCCCAGTCCAGTTCAACATCTACTTATGGATAAAACAATTACAAAGTCTAGTTTGTCCTCATCATTCTGCAAATCATTTTTTTCCATTCCTTAAAAAAAAAAAAAAAAAAAAGTGCCTTCTCCATAGCAATTTAAAAAAGAAAAAAAAATGTTCACAAGGATTAAACTTTTTGCTTTTCTACTACACACACACACACACACTGGCTATGACATAAAACTAGCATAGCTTCATTTAAATCACTTTACACCAGTACATATCATTTAGTATTTTCAGAACATAATTGTCATTATTGAAAATCCCACTGTACTAAAATAAAACAGAGTGATGAAGTGGTAGAACACCCCTAGCGTAGTTAGTCCTGGAAAATACCAGCCTCTGGATTCAGGGAATTACAAAAAGGTGCTGTACCCTGTGTTTTCTCCTTGATTCATAATACTGCATTAACATGAATCCTATTTGGCAATATTCAGTTTGATTGATAGCATTTATGATGTGCTTAATGCCATTGCATAAATACATAACCGTACTGTTATTTTTCTCCAAGACATCTGCAGAAAAGAACGAATCTCCTGCTTGACTTCACAGGCAATGTGATCTAAAAGCAGAAAGGAAGCATGAAAGAGTAAAACAATGTAGTTTTACTCTAATGGTTGTTTCTGCTATAAATCATACATAAACCTTTTGCAAGCTCATACAGTTTTTATTGCTCAAAAAAAAAAAAAAAAAAAAAAAAGTCAGTTATACACAATATTTGCTCTACTAAACAGACAAGAGACAGAGCAGACTGCTTCCTTTCCTTTAGCAATGATCACCTCGTAAATCCCAGCTCAGGAAAAATATGGTCCTGACCTGTGCATGCAACCATTTTACATGGTGCTACTTGAGATGAAGGGCTTTCCTTTGCTCATAACATCTTGCATAAGCTATAGAATCATCCAGGTTGGAAAAGACCTTCCAAATCATCAATTCCAGCCATCAGTCTAACCTACGTGAGTGAGCTTGGTGCTAGCCAGCTTTTAAAAGCCTTGTAATCCTCCTTGGCTCTTTGGATTTCAGTGGTGATTATGTGCTATTTACAGTAATATTCAGCCTTTTTTCCTCTGCAGTTCCTGGAGCTCAGTTGAACTTTGGGGTGCTCCAGCCCCATGCTTGAACAGTTGTAGGACGACAGCCAAGAGGGGGCCAGTAGAGATGGCCTCCCTGGAGGGAAGGAAAAACCACAAGCTCTGGGGCCTGGAGACTGAGGTGGCAAGGGTGGATCAGTACATTCCCACATGCTGTGCAGAAGAGCCAACAGTACGTAAAAATATGTTTTAAAGGTTGTCCTCTGCTATCAACTCTTCATTTAAATTGTTAGTGCTCTGAGGTCGGTTTGTTTGCATAACATTTAGGTGCTTTGTTATTTGCCAATGTGATAAGGAAAATGGGACTTGATTTTTCCAGAACCCATTGCAGCCACCAGCACATGAGCTGAGGTCTAAGCTCCTTTCTGCCAGACAGACTTGGCTAACCAGGGAGCTTGGTTACCTGGCTAGAAGAAGTGGGCAGAAATTACTCTCCCTGCTTCTTCACGGGTCTCTGACCTTACTTCTGTTTCTCCCTCTTGCCTAGTATGCATCAGCTACCTTCTTGCTTGATATTATAAATTATAAGCTTAAAGGCAAACAAGATACTGTAAATTTGCTTATCAATGGTGTTTGTGTGATTTCAAAATCTGTTCTCCAAGTTCAACACTCAGTTATCCTTTAAGGGAATATTATATCTAATTGTGAATCAAACTACATCATGATCACAGCAGAAGAGTGGTACTTCACTAAGAATCTCCTGAATATTTAATGGTAAGAGCCATGCCATTACCAGTAAGCAGTCACAAGCTGCCCTGAGAAGCAACAGGACCGAGACCATTACAACCATGCTGTTGAGCAGCTTTTGCAGGTGAATGATTCACAGCCACATATGCATGAAACAATGCATTTTGTAAGTTAGAATTTTCTACATTTTATACCTATCATGGATATTCTTAATTGGTTTCAAATAAAGACAGTCTGGTTACATTCATATCACTATTGATAGTGTTTCATGGAAACATCTATGTAATCAACTTTTTGTAAACCAATATTAGTAGACAGCAAGTTGAATATGAGCCAGCAGTGTGCCCTGGCAGCCAGGAGGGCCAATCGTGTCCTGGGGTGCATCAAGCACGGCATCACTAGTCGGTCAAGGGAGGTGATTGTCCCGCTCTACTCTGCGCTGGTGCGGCCTCACCTCGAGTACTGTGTGCAGTTCTGGGCACCACAGTATAAAAAGGACATGAAACTGTTGGAAAGTGTCCAGAGGAGGGCTACGAAGATGGTGAAAGGCCTTGAGGGGAAGACGTACGAGGAACGGCTGAGGTCACTGGGCCTGTTCAGCCTGGAGAAGAGGAGGCTGAGGGGAGACCTCATCACAGTCTACAACTTCCTCGTAAGGGGGTGTCGAGAGGCAGGAGACCTTTTCTCCATTAACACTAGTGACAGGACCCGCGGGAACGGGGTTAAGCTGAGGCAGGGGAAATTTAGGCTGGACGTCAGGAGGGGGTTCTTCACAGAGAGGGTGGTTGCACACTGGAACAGGCTCCCCAGGGAAGTGGTCACTGCACCGAGCCTGTCTGAATTTAAGAAGAGATTGGACTGTGCACTTAGGCACATGGTCTGAACTTTTGGGTAGACCTGTGCGGTGTCAAGAGTTGGACTTGATGATCCTTAAGGGTCCCTTCCAACTCAGGATATTCTATGATTCTGTGATTCTATGTTCATGAAAAATCATTTAAAATTCAAATGTACAAATATTGTTTCAAAACAATGGAAAATGCGGCGATGCAAATATTTGAACAAAGAATTCCTCTGATTTTCTCCAATCAAGCAGGAATTTTGTGTAACATGTGGCCAAATGCATTGAAATAATATCTCAAATTTTGAATATTCATGGCTAGTCATAATGTGAATAATCCTTCTGTTGAAAAAAGAAAAAAAAAAAATCTGCTTCAGAGCAGTTCTGTAAATTAAAGGAGCAAGAAAATTCACCAGGGAGAGATTATCTGCCCTGCTGTAACTACCACACTGTCAGAACTTCCAGAATTAGTTTCCTATACTGTAATGTTATTCTGATTTGGCATTTGCAGTATAATTTAACAAGTAACTGCCTTTTTCCTTCCTTCAGTTCCCAATCAAGTAAAGTTTCCCTCTTTTCCTTTCCCATCCCTAAGAAACTCTACCTTAATTAAAATTTCCTTATGTTATCTTTAACCTTAATACCTATATATAAGTATATAAAAGTATACATTCATTATAGAAGTTTCCTAAATAAACAGTATCTTTTTAACAGCTCTCCACCCTTTGAACATTATAGGGAATTGCCTAAAATGGAGCTCATATTCAAAGGGATTCAGTTTTTCATTACAAAACTATTAGCAAGAACTTAAAAATACCTCTTTGGTATTTTCATGGTTTTCCTTAATGACAGTCTTTTCAGTATGCATCCTTCAGATTCAACTCTCATATCTCTATGGTAGATCAGCACAAATTTGTCAAAAGTTCATATGTGATTGAAGAAAATTAAGATGTAGTTATGAGAAGGCACTGTCTTCCCATTTAAAGGCAAAACTGAGCAGTATTCAAGTTACCTACTCCAGACAGACAATTATACATTAAATATACAATTATATATACATATGTATATATACATAGATATATATATACACACACTCTTGAACTAAAACAAATAGTCTGTGTGCTCACAGAGTGAAGGAAGCATATACCTGAAATGAACTAAGAAGACTGGAACTGAAGGGCATTTAAAAAGAACTATCCTCATGGTTCTTTTTAAAAAACAACACAGCAGAACCTGAAAGGATCTAGGAACTATATAAAGCAAATATTTATAAAATGGCCTTCTTGGGGAGTGCATCTGTTTGACTAGTGAGTGGGTCTCAGGGGACAGAACGAAGTCTCTTGAGAATCACCATTTGTAGAGACAAACGTAGATATGAGGTCTCTCTCTGAACTAGAGGTTCTGACTTCAACAGTCTCAGAAAAGACCATTCTCTGAAAGTATGTGATTTTGCTTGATCACTTATTTAACCTAAACAATAGGTATATTCCTTAATTTTATGAGTTGTAGATTAGAAATATTTTCTTTGTTTTGATTATGTTCTTTCACTCTTCTCTTAATCATTGTTATGTAAGAGGTTTAACTGTCTTACATATCCTTAAAATCTTCAGCTGAAATCTCTAATAGCGGTAGTGAAGACAGGACATCTTCTGGCTCTTTCTATCAAATATGCAAGCGACTAACTGTAGACAATGAAAAAGAGCTCTGATGCAGGTGTGGGACAAACTTATCTCCATCCCTGAAGGTTTACAATCTACTGTCACAATAGATGACAAAATAGAAGAAACCTGACAAGAGGAGGCAGAAGCAAAAATTCTTTTCCAGGTTCTCTTCTAACATTTTCCTTCTCACTGCTTGCATCTTTGCTCTCCTGTGTTATTTTAAGATTCTTGTCTTCTTGAATTTTCTGCCAAGTGTGATGCACACCTGTGCAGCAAGAGAATTAAGATAATGACAGGAATGCACTCACTGTTAGAGGGCCTGCCTCAATTTGCAAAATCCAAGACATTCATACACTATGAAGACACGACACTGAGCTCACTGTGGCAAACTCAGAGTACTTAAAGTCATGCTGCATTCATTGTTTCCTATCTATTCAACTTCTGTACCATTTCCCTGCTTGAATTCATGCCCAAGCAAATCTTTCTGTATCAATAGGGATGGAAATCAACCATGTATTGCTTCATGAAAGCCTCTGAACTTTTTTGCTCTAAGAGTCTAAAGTCAGATTTTAAAGAAACTTTGCAGTTAAAAATCGTGATATAAACACCTGATGGGAGACAGAAATGCTCCCCATTGGATTTTCAGAAAGATTTTCAGTTTGTTATTTGCTGTACTCACCCAAATAAAATACAACAATGTCCAGACAAGTAAAACATCCCATGTCTCATTTTAGCCAATTTAATCTGTCTTAATCAACTGGACAGCACAAAGTGATCATCTACTTTTAACTTGTATGTCAATAAGTTAGACACCTTTTGAACCCACACCCCAGTGTAACCCTGAATTTTGCGGCAATCTGTCATGAGCTTTCCCAGGAAGAGGATTCTCAGTCCACTCCTCTGAGGCAATCAAAGTAGAATTTTCTGCAAGTAGTCCTGTGAATCAAATTTTCAATATATTCATAAGCACTGGGTTATTTTTCAGTGGTACTTTAAAGCCAATGTAGATCTGTATGAAATATTTTGTTTCTGTGCTGCTTATAAGGTTTTACATTTGATAGAAGTTAGTAACAGAGAATTATATTAAAACCAAATGTTGTAGAATCCAAATATTTCCCAAAGAGTATCCCTTGTTTCTGTTACACAAAATTTGATGCACAGAGCATCAAGTCATTTATCAAATCAAACTGAACTGTCTTTCTTTATAAAGTTTTACAAATTTGTCAAAGTCAGAAACAGTAATGTCAAATTCTACCATTAAACTTGGGTTAGAAAGCTGGGATACACATTACTATTAAAATAGATGCTAAATTCCTGTTATCTCTCTGTATAACTTACAATCTTACCTAAGCTTCATCAACATTGTCTAGACAGTGAATTGTACTGGAAAGGGAAGTATTATTCAATGGTTTTATTGTTAGAAGGCTCAGAATACCTTTTTTTTTTCCTTCTTTCCTTTTTTTTTTTTTTTTAAAGGAATACCTGTGTTTACCGTTAAATATTCAATAAATTTCCTTTTTTTCCTTTAAAAAAATCACAGTTGAAAAGGTTAGTTTTTTGTTTTTTTTTTTTCCTCTGACAGTAAAATTATTACTTGCTCTCATGAAGAAATCATTAAAGCAGGCAACAAGAATGTTCTAATTCTTATGTCCCCATTTCCCAAAATATCAAAATGATGTTATGTGCCTTGTTGTCCCAGATTGTCTGTCAGTAGATTGCAGGTCATAACAGATCATTTTATGGTAACCCAGAAATAAGGAGCTCTGCTCTACCCTAAATTATAACCAAGTTCCTGATATCAGCAGGGTCGTACTGTGGCAGAGCGCAGAGTTTGGGATGGATTAGCTCTGCAAGAAAATATGTAAAACATTTGCAGCACCTTTGATATCAGGAAAGCCCCAAGAGCACTAAATATCAGCCCTCAGCTCTGAAGACAAAGTGAATTTATGTGAGCTGGCACAGAAGTCTCCAGACTGGCTGAAGCAGATTGGATCACCTGGGGGGCTGACAGCAGCCAGCGCCCAGTGTACAAGTGCAGCATCACACAGGTAGCAGATTATCTATCTATCTGTACACAATCATCTCCTGACACAACACCACAGCCTCCATCAACGTGCAGTTACATACGTATATCATACCATATAGATATAACCTTTCTCAATGCCTCTGCTCCCTCACAACTGAAATGTTTTCCTTTTCCAGGCTGCAAGCAGCCAGCTGTGGGAGCTTCCCCTTCAGACAGATTCTCGTACATCACCATGAAATGTAAGATGTCACATTGCATGTTCAGAATGATTAAGCGATTTCATCATGTTCTCAGATAATAATAAAACCTCTGTGCTTCTTAGAAAACAAATTTGCCATCCATCTAACGAGTGACAGCTAGTACAGATACCCGAGTATACCTGTGACAGCTGCTAAATAGAAACAAGTTGTTGTTTGACTGGTCTTCGCCTGTGTTTCATTGCAGCAGCAGACATCCAGTTCATAACAACGCTGCCACTGGTATCAGGTGCCTAGGCAATGTGGAAGTGGTGTTTTTACCCATGAATCATTCTCCAGAAGATATGCAAGCAGAGGTGTCAATGATTATGAATGACCCTGCATTCATCTGTGTATACCATCCACTCTAAAACAGACAAGAATAGGTTTTATGCTGTTTGCTTAGATTCCTGGAATATTTTACAACATTCAAGTAATTAAGACTCTCCTCCTTCATATCCTCCACGAGAACAGCTTTTTATGGCTGAGGGTTGCTGCATCACACCATGAAGCTCCAGAAGTAGAAACGGGGCAGCTCGGTGGCTGCCACCCACCTTCAGGCAGGAGCCGAGGCAAGACAGGGCATCTGGCCAAGAGGGAAGCCTGTTCATTGAGTCACAACTTCCTCACACAAATGTTGGCTTTGGAAGGATGTGAAGCCTGGTGACCAAGCATGAGATTTCTGAGAGCCAAATATGACTGAGACTGAGTTCGAAGATTTCCCCAGGCATAGAATCGACAACAGTAGGATAAAGTCACAGGCTTTGAGGGGAGAGCATAATGCAGTTATTAACTACAACACCTTGAAAAAAATCTGCTACAAATGCTTACCTCTGCTGCCTTTGTGACACCCACAAAACCTGAGAATTTACATGCTTTTAGGCTTCTAAAAGGAACAAGAATTAAGGCAAAAAGAAAATTTGTCCTATACAACTTAAATATCTTTATTGTCCTGGACTGTGTATGCCAGCAGGATCCCTGCACTACCTGTTCTTATCAGAAAACAAACATATAAACAAGGATCAATGCACAGTCACTTTTTAGAGCAGACTAAGTCATTGTAAAGGACTTTACAACCCAACCACTAACAGTATTTTTAACGATTTCAGAGGGTCCAGCTGAGTATCCCTAGCTGGGGCTCTAACTCCTGCTGTCACTTCTCTTCAGTGCTATTCCAAGTGAGATATTCCTCCATCCAGCTACACAGCCTAAGTGCTGGCATGTGGCTCTGGAGACCCCTTTTCCATCTGCTCAAAGCATTTTTACACTCTTGGGTTGGAGTGTAGTTGTTCTACTCTCATTTCCTCAAATACTTGTTTGAATGCTTAACATTACTCCTGCGAGGTCGCTTGCTGATTTCAGTGTTACTTATCATGCAGACATTTTGCTTATCTGTGTGCTTTTATTCCCTATTTATGTAAAGGGGACAACACTTTTCACACCCAATAAGTATTTGAAAACAAATTTGCATATGATGGTGAGCTGCTGAAGCACCACTATGACGATAGGAGTACTGCAGCTAGCTTGATTCTACATTATTATTAATGCGTCAAATGAGCAGCTTACCAGAGATGATTTCATACAGTCAAAAGAATGGAAATTAGCTACCACAGGTGGCTTTAAGCCAAAACATGAACATAACGCACGGGACTGCACCCTTTTTTAAATTGCCTCTTTATGGCTGTGATAGACAACAGGAAGAGGATGCAAATGGGTTTAAATGTCTGCTTCTAAATCCACTGTTGCTTAGATCTGGTTGAAACAACTCAGTATTTTAAATATCATTCACATATTAAGTGGCAGGTGTGAGTTTCTGCTTCTTATTAGGAAAAAAACAGCTGCTTTCTGTGAATTTAGCTTTGGGAGCCAGAGCGCTCCAATTTCAATCTGCATTCTGGGACAGGTAGCACAGACCAATTAATCACTAAGGCTCTCTGATGGTCTCACCTTCTTTTGTCTTTGAACAGCACAATACAAAATAAAAATGGGTCATTAATGCATAAAGCAAAAGGCTGTGATATCATATTCCTGAAGAGAGATTATATATGCAGCACCTGTGCGAGATACAAAGAAAAGCAATTCTTTATCACTAAAAGAGCAAGAGCACGTAGTCTGACAGTGAGGGGAGCATGTGTTTGTTTGTTTTTTTAAGTACTGCAAAAATCCTTTCTATAGCAAGGATACTAATAGCTTTCAGCTCTGTAGCTCTCAAGTGAAACGAAAGATCTGGAACACGAAGCTCAGGAACAGATGAACTCATTGTTCATCGAAGATGCCCACTGTTAATTGAAGCCATGAAAAATAAGGTGGTGTTGGCAATACAGGTGTGTAGTGCCAAATGCCTGGGACATGACATATGCCAGGAGCAACAGGCAGGCAAAGAGAAGCATGTTTAGGTAGAAAAAATAATCTGTAGAAATTGGTCATAAAAACAGAGGGAGAAATGGAAGAAAGTTTTCATGATAGGTTATAAAGCCTCATATCAAATGTATCCTTCACTTTGTCATTCATAAAGAGAGTGAAGAGGGACTGTACACAAAACAAAGGGAGAAGAGAGGAAAGTTGACAGTTCAAGTCCCAAGCTAGACAGAAATCAGCCCAGTGCTACTGCTGAGCTTTAACAGCATCAACAGACTCTTTGGGATCAACACAATATGCAGAAGCTGTGCAAAGCAGGACGAAGTCAGTATTATATTAGTTAAAAATATCTAGAATAAAAATCATTACTACTAGGTTCTACAAGCATGATTTGAATAATGGGAATAGCAGAAAATAGTTGGCATGGAACATTTAGCAAAGTATACCTAAATTGCAGATAGTCAGTCTGCATTTACCCGCAGAGAGCTTGCCTAACACATCTCGTACTGCCTCATTGAAGAAGCAACAATAACAGAAAAGATTTTACAGGGAGAGAATCTGCAGGTATAATTATACAGGCCTGCAGGAAACATTTTTGGCAGAATAATGAGCTGGAAGTTAAACATGAAAAAGGGAGCCACCACAACAATCGAACTTCAGTCAGTGCAATGCTGTGGAGGAAGAGAAATTCTGAAGATAAATAAATCAGAAGAGATCTTACATTGCTGGACAACAAGGTAGTGCAGGATCTCAATACATAGTCTCAATTTAAATACCTCAAAAATTCACTGTGTCCATAGGTTAATTGCTCTGATGATTAATTACTTTCAGTTAATATTAAATCTACTCTGACTTGGTCTGCCTTCAGTTTTCAAACTCTGTTTTTTGTCACACCTTTGTTAGATTTCACAGCTCTTCACAATAAAATCCTTCCAATCCTCTCCCTGGAGGCTCTGCAAGTTTACCCTAAGCTACATTATCTTGAGATGCGTTGCATGTTTTAGTTTCTCATTATCATCATGATTTTGAGACTCTCTTTTTTCCATCTTTTCCTAATTTCTAAGAAGCATGGACACCATGTGTCCACAGGAACTGGACACAGTTTTCTAGTTAATGCCTGAACAGCACAGTGTCTAATCTCAAAATAAAAATAAAAAATAAAAACAATTGTAGACAGTACTTTGTCTTGATATGGACCAGAAAGTTATGTTCAATGTCCTGAAAAGGACTCTAGTCTGGCTTCTGGTGGAATTAACCCTTATTCAGTTATTCCTGATTTTTACACTTAATAAGATGAGAATCTGGGCCAACTACACAGATCTGGTTAGAGGAAGAAAAAAAAAAATTGGACAACATGAAGTTCAAAAGAGGATAACTGAGATAATAAGCCTTAATGACCCTAAATGATAAGTGAAAGAAGGTTAAATGTGCTATGGAAAAGAAAAGATTGACAAAAGACCTCACTGATGCATAAGATATCTTAAGGGAATAGAAAGAATAAGTTTTAGTAGACTAGCAATTTAATAGAGGGATATGCAAGCACAATTAATTAATTAGTTAATGCCTGTATTAATGAAGACGAAAAGCTCTACATAAAAGCTTTGTGCTGTATTATAAGATAAAAGAAAAGCAGCAGACAAATCTATACCTTTTAACACAGAAGTTTAACAAAATGATCTCGGGGGACTAGTAGGCTGTGCATCTGAGCTGCAACAATGCAGGTATGGCAGGGGTGGAGAGAAGGGACAGAGGTGTTTCAGCTAGCAAGACCTCTGCACAGAGACAGGTGAGACCACAGAGACTGACAGGTGTCTGGAATAGGTCAACTTAAAACTGTTTTCAAGTTAACTCACCACTGAGTGTCTCATTACAGAAGGAAGTTATGTTCTCACTGGTTATAAGGAAATATTCCATATTCCACCTTTATAACAGGAAAAAAACAACAACAAACAAAACAAAACAAAACACTGTGAGGATAGCTAAGAATCGGAACAGGTTGCCCACAGAGGTTGTGAAATCTCCACCCTTGGAGATTTTTCACACCTGGTTAGACAAAAACTTGAACAAGCTGGTGGGAATTCAGGCTTGACCCTGGCTCTGAGCAGAAGGTTGGATTGGAGAGCTCCCAACGTCCTGTCCAACATGAACAAATCTGCAATGCTCTGATGTAAAGGAAAAATAATAGAGCAGCTACAATTATAAATACAAATAATAGATAAGCTGTGATTCCTAATGTACAGATAAGGAAAATATTAGCATACTTCACCAAAATATGAGATGTATACCAAAACATGAGACATACATATACCAAAACACACACACATACACACCAAAACACATGCAACAAATAACTGGATATTTTTGTCTCTAGAGACCCACACCTTGCAGTCTCTGAGGTTTACTGGACCTTGATAACTATTCTAAAGCTTATTAAACCAGGGGTATTTTTCAAGCAAAAGAGTGATTTATAACAAAGAGAAGCTGTAGATTTCCTGATAAAGCCTTTGTTTGATTTGAAGAGGTGAATACTGTTTTTAAATAAAAATCAGTTTAGAAGAAATGTTTACAGCTGTCTTTCTCTTTTCTTTCTCCTTTGTGAAATAAACAACTGAAAATGGGTGGTTTCCTCTCAGTCACTGAAATTCAGTATATTGATTATAAAAAAATATTTTTGCTAACTAACTTTCCTGATTATTGATTAAAATTCATTAGATATTCTTTTAATTATAATGCCACAATGACTACAACTTGCTGCATTTATCCCCTTTTGAGACAAACCCAAACTGCTAGCCACTTACATTTATAGCAGAATTATTTGTTTCTTTCAAGTTATTTGTTATGTGTTTATTGATTCCGCAGCTTCACAGGAAAGAAAAGAATATTAGATACTGTATCCTATAAGGGCTTTTTACAAACATTTCTGAAAGTATAAATTTGAGTTCATGGTGCTTAGTATCCTCCGGATAGTAAGGGTGCTTCAGTTATTTGTTTTTTTTTTTTTTCAAGGTGAGAAAACAACAACAACAAAAACAACAACATAAAAAAAAATCAGAAATGTAATGTATCGTGTGTTGGATAAATAATTGTTGCTATTTATTGAAATTACTAATGAACAAATACAAGGGAACCCAATTCTTAACTGACAGCAAATAAAACCTTGTAAAAATACCGCCCAAGATGCTCCAATATTTTTCTCAGAAAAATGCTCTTTATCCTGTGTTTGTTTAAAACAAAATATTAGCTTAAGCTTTGATTAAATACAGACAAAAATACTTTGAGAAAAAACAAAGGGGAATGTAAAAAGGCAAAGAGCTTGGTGCAGGCCATGAGTTGTTTGTTTAATGCAACTTGAAAATATGGATATAGAGTAGCTTAACTTTTTATACAGTCCAAGGTTGTTTTTAACTGAAAAGCTATCTTGTCATTGCTGTTTACCTGCTATTTCATTTCTTCCCCTTATGTCAAACACATCTCTTATTTTTAGTACAAGTTGTCCTTCCTGCAACATTTTGCCTACCAAGGTTTTCTATATAAAGCTGCAGTATATCTCTATATACTATATAGGTTTCATTTCCAGTGAATGAAACTCCTCAGTACCTTCAGGGGAAAAAAATGAGGTGTTTTTTCCACATAGATCACTACGAACAACATACACAAGTGTAGTGGGTTTACGTGGCAAGGTTTTGGTAGCAGGGAGCCATAGGGGTGGTTTCTGTGAGAAAGATCTAGAAGCTGCCCCATGTTTGGGAAGGGCCCCATTGTTTTCCAGATCCGAGCCAATAAGCGATGTTGTTTTGCGCCTCTGTGAGAGCATATTTAAGACAGGGAAAAAACGCTGCGCCACACAGCAGCCGGGAGAGTCAAGGGAGTGAGAGAACAGCCTTGCACCAAGGTCAGTGTAGAAGGAGGGGGAGAGGTGCTCCAGGCGCCGGAGCAGAAGTCCCCTGTGACCTGTGGTGAGGACCATGGTGAAGCAGGATGTCCCCCTGCAGCCCATGGAGTACCACGGTGGAGCAGGGTTCCATGCTGCAGCCCGTGGAGGAGACCACGGTGGAGCAGGTGGCCCTGCACCGACGGAGGCTGCCGCCTGTGGAAGACCCCTGCTGGAGCAGATTCCGGGCCGGACCTGTAGCCCGTGGAGAGGAGCCCACGCAGGAGCAGGTGACCCGGCAGGAGCTGCTGCCCGTAGGGGAGCCAGGTTGGAGCAGTTTTCTCCTGAGGGATGGACCCCGTGGTACGGACCCATATCTGGAGCAGTTCTGAAAGAGCTGCTGCCTGTGGGAAGCCCACGCCGGATCAGTTCATCAAGGACTGCATCCCGTGGGTGGGACCCCACAGCACAGGGGACGAGAGTGATCGAGAAGGAGCGGCAGAGAAGAAGTGCTGTAGACTGACCGTAACCCTCATTCCCCCGTTCCCCTGCGCCGCTCGGGGGGAGGAGATGGAAGAGGGTGGATGGGGGGAAGGTGCTTTTGGTTTTTTTTTTCCCTTTGTTTTCTCACTTCTCTCGCTTGTTAGTTGTAGGCAATAAATCTTACTATCTCCTTATGCCGAGTCTGTTTTGCCCGTTACAATAATTATTGCGTGATTTTCTCGTCCTTATCTCAATCCTTGAGCCCTTTTCACATATTTTCTCCCCATTCCTCTTTGAGGAGGGGGAGTGAGAGAGCGGCTGTGGTGGAGCTCGGCTGCCCACTCGAGCGGAACCACGACAACAAGTCAGTTCCTACAATGATGCCTCAGCAATGATGCCTCAGCAAGATGTATGTTTTGTTCATACATCACGCACAATTACAGCTTAGAAACTGGCCTAGGCAAAGACCATCATGAGGTTTACACCACTGCTCTTAGCCACAGTCCTAGAGGACAATCTGTGTTGGTAGCTTCTTAGTAGCAGCTTGTTTTAGCCACAGAAGAAAACTTTCCCAGCTCAGAATGCCACTGTCACAGCACTGCAGGACTAACAAAAATATGGGGCCCGAACAGCTTAGTCTCTACCCACCCTTCCTGCCCCAGCCAACAGGTGGTTGTTTAACCACCTTGACCTGGCAGGAACAGGTTTTGATCTAAATACAAAACTTCTGCCTGTAGGATCACCAATGTAGTATATTCAATTCTCTTAAAAATCTTTCAGAGGGAACAAATGGAAGAGACAAAGGAATTTATTGCAATGCAGTTTCCAGCACTGGGAAATGTCACTTTAATGGTCACTGCCAGTGTGGTTTGAAATGTTTCATTTAAGCTCATATTGAACTCAGATTGCTGAAGGTCCCTCCTGCTCTCCCTCCTACAGGCAAATTCTGCTTCCTGAATTCCCATCTTTGTGGGTCTGTGCTGCTAGACAAGTCCCCACCTAATTACCAAGATAGAAAAGGATTTTTCACCCCAGCTACCATTGTTGTAACAGCTGATAATACCATTTTTCTATCATCTTCTAAGGAAGGGTTATGTCAGTGGGAGATCAGACACTCTCCTCTGAAAGGAGCACAGTTCAGCCACTCACTGCTATACAAATCAGCATCCTTTCTCTTGCTAAACATCAGAAATCTTAGCATTATATTACTTCCCATTTTGAAACTATATACATATTGCCAAATAAGAAGGCTCCAGGAACATATTCCATATTCCCTTTCACTCTCTGCCACCACAGTGTGCTCAGAAGTGCCTTCCCTGAAGACTTCATTCTGAGCAGAAATACTTAATGGTGACAGCAAGACAGCACAGACCATGCAGATATTTCTAGGTTTCCCTGAATCCTCTTGCCTGACTAAACAGGCTCCCTTTAGATTGCAAACAAGGCCACCCCTCCCCATCACAGTAGCAAAAATGTCTGTATGTATAGGCGGTCAATATTATCTTCTGGTTTCATGCAGTAGCAGCTGTATGTGCGGTGGACTCGTACCCTTCCTCAGCTCAGCAGGATTGGATCCAGACCTCTGCTCTGTCATGCAAAGGTCCTTGTCACAGAGAAGAGCTATAGTCAAATGAAACAGACTCAGAAATGTCACCTTGTAAATTTTGCACAGCAAACTGAGTTGCAACATATCTCAACTGTATGCATCTTCCATGTATAGCCCACCAATTTTACACCTGGGATCTTTTTCTTACCAGTATGGCATGAATAACACAATCACGCTTTAACTGATTATTCTAATATGTAGTCATTAGATGGAAATTGTGTCCAACCTGCTCTGTCTTTGGCAGGATAAAAGATCACAGAGACAGAACCATATTTATCTCTCCTGTATTTTCTTAAAAAGAAACTGTACTGAAAGCCTTTCTCAAGTCAAAGTGATCACCCATTCCTCCCCCTTCATCTGCAAAGCCTGTCATTCCACCATAAAAGTCAGTCGGGTTGGTCAAGCACGATTTACTCTTGGCAGATCTGTGCTGGATGTTGACAATCAAATTTTTGTTCTTCATGTGCCAGTAAATGATTTTCATGAGAAATTGTTCCATAATCTTCCTAAGGACTGAGGATAGGCTTTCTGGCCAATAGTTTCCTTTCTGTCCTGAAGACGATATACTTCCTTTTTCCTGTCATATTAATTAATTCCCATGAATATTAATGATAAAAGATTATAAAATCCCCAGATAAAGGTAATCAAAGCACCTGGTCCCAGACTGTAGACAGAGGTGTTACTGAATTGTGAACAAAGCCAACTCCCCCTTTCTTCTCCCTCTGCATTGTTCAGCTTGTGTCAGTCTCCACAGCTGCCAAGTCTCTCCAGAAGACAATTCAACTCACCAACCCAACTGAAAGCTAATCAGTCAAAACAAAATAAAGAAAACAGGGGAAAAAGAGTCAGATAAGGAAAGCTGTTAGGGCCGTTTGCAGTACATACAGATGTAAGGAGGTGATGTATGTGTGTTTTAAACTGCCTTTTATTTTTTTATCGCAGCTGTTTCAAAGAGTCTATAGCAGACCTCCATGAGGAGCTTTATAAAGTTTGATGTTTTGTAAAAGAACTTTGATGTTGCCTATCAGATCTTTTCCTAAATAGATCCCTACTCTTCTCAAACTCCCTTTTCAGCCTTCATACTTCCTTTCACTTGCCCAGTATCGCTGGTGGTTGTCTAGGCAACACATCTTGTGCTCTCCCTGGCATCACAGCACCTCTAATGAAAGAAAGCCTTTCGCATCTCTGGGTCACATAATGTTAATTCAGTGCTCTGTGTGAGATCCAAGCAACTGATTTAGTTTGGAACTTGTGATGCAAAATGCTCTTTACAAGCCTACCAAAGTAACAGAGCTACCATAAGGAAATGTTCTTCAGAAGCCCTTCCAGTGGTTACCTGTACAAGGAATTGCACATATGCAGAGAATCACCTCTTCTCATACTTAGGTCAACAGCAAAATACTCAGCAACTGGGAGTTGGAATAGGCCCAAAGTAGTGGTATTTTCTCAAGACAAACTCCATAGATCCCCTTCAGGCTGCCATGTATGGTAAGCCTATAAAGAAAGCAGAAGAGGATTGTTGA
This sequence comes from Aythya fuligula, assembly GCF_009819795.1. NCBI lineage: Eukaryota > Metazoa > Chordata > Aves > Anseriformes > Anatidae > Aythya > Aythya fuligula. Next base: position 48,231,692 of record NC_045563.1, read on the forward strand.
TATTTTGTTGTACAAAGAAAAAAAAAAAAAACAATATATATATATATATATGAAAATAATAACATACATATATATATATAAAAAACACCTCAGCAGTTATTTAATGCTCTTCTACCCTGAAAGTATGGTTCTAGCTAATTCATCCATCTCCACCTTTAAGCATAAGAGAAGGCAGATTCACCCAATGACACAGGGAAGACTGTCAATCCCAACCTTTAAATACCATTGGAGTTCCTAAAAATACGGAATTTTCCTTGCTGTCTTTTGGATTCTGCACTGATTGCTACGTAATCTTAGTAGCAATGAGTTGTGACTGAAAATGTCTCACGAACCCTTATTGTGGTATGGGATATAGGAAACTGCAGCAAGGAAAAAGAGGCACAGGCTGACCACTAGAAAGGTTGCTTTGTGTGGACTGAAAGGGGAAACATACCCATGAACTGTGTAAAAGCTACAGAGACAGGGATGATTCTTTCAAAATCACTTTGAAAAAAGCAGCAGATACCTGAAAAATGCGGCAACAAAGAGCAGGACTGGATTGCAAATAACATTCTCCTTGATTTTTTTAATCATACACCACACTTTTGGTCCTTTGCTCCAGGGAAAGCAAGACTGCAATAACATAACAATAAAAAAAAAGCCATAATCCTGATGATTTATAGTCTCAAACTGAAACGTGTAAATGATCCGTTCTCCTCAGAATATTAAAGCTATTTGCTATTCGAACCCAGATCTGAATTTTGCAAAGGGTCTCTCATTAATTGAAGGTCAGATCAATATCACTACTTGTAGGGTGCTTGGAATACATGTCAGGAAACATTTCCATATTAAAGTTGAACACGGCATTACGCCAACAATTCATTCTCGCCCCAGGTTAACCTTAAACAGCAAAGAAATATTTCACTTGTTAATCTCATTCTCCTCCATATTAGATTGTCATGTTGTTGACCATGGCTTCTGCAAATTTAATTCATGTCAAAGCCTGCAATTTTCTTTGCTTGCTGTTGCTACATTACACATCTTGTCTTCTTTCTCTCAGGAATGCTGTTTTCTGAAATCCACAGTTAGAGTGATATGTAATTTCAGTGGTTGTCATCCTTAGGGACACTTCCGACATATGCACATTTTGAAGCCATCTGTCCAGATGAAAGATCAGATGGATGAAGAACTCATCCGTACAAAGCTTTGAAAACTGCCCTTAATCATAACTTAAGTAACTTTTCTCAGACTAGGGAGGGGCCTTCCCTCTGGCCACAGACTCATCCCTGTCACCCACAAAGTGATGTCATGCTGTCTAGCTTCATACACGCTGTGATACTGCACTCTCACCAGGTTTTCTAGCTGTAGGTTCACAACAGAAACCAGGATCTTCAACTAAAACTGAGGCAAGCAAAACAGACAATGACTTACAGTAACCACTAATCAAGGAATCAGGAGCCAAATCTTGCCTCACCTTGACATCTGTTACACGCAGACATGTGTCTCTTAGCTGTCAGTGCATGGTAAGTGAACAAGCTGGCTTGGGCAGGAGGACAGCCTGGATGATATCAGTTACCTTTTGTGTTTCTGTTACCAAACACCAGGAATGGAAACTGAAGCACAAATGCTGTCCACTATAACCATTTAAAAGCAACACGCATGTTTTTCACTTCTCTTGTTGGACATGAATGTACAACTGGGATGCCCAGGTAATGATCTGCAGGCAGAATGCATGGCTTTGCTTCTTACATAAAGCGCTCATCAGTATTTTGTCATTAACCTTTTCAGTAAAAGATCACTGGGTCCTTTCCACTGGGTCAATTAATCCCAAGTATGGTGCGCCAAGAGAGTTCAAGAAGCTTTCTATAAGGACGATTTCATCATTACGCATTTGTGTCTCTTCCCTCTTTATTCTGCATATGAGGTAAAGCAAATGTCATTTGTTTTTTGAAAGCAGATGCTGTAACCCACCAACTCACATAACAATAGTCAATAATTATTT